>NC_046661.1:18081199-18091604 GCF_010883055.1 Belonocnema kinseyi | reverse complement strand
TGTTTAATCATTAATAAAGATTAGCTTCTATGATAGTCAGAATGACCCTTTTTGTTAGAGCAGGTAAAAACTCGAAGTTATAAACCGCTCGTGTGGAGTCATAAAAATTTGACTCAAGAGATAAATTTATGTCTTCAAAACATAGAAACTTGCCTCTAAGACATAAATTGAAGTCTGGCTCCGTTTCAAAACTGAGACATGCTCAAGTCGAACTTTTCGACTTCAGCATGTCTTGATTGGGGGCAATTCAAGTTGAAGTAAAATCGAAGCATTTTTATCTAGGAACTCTTGATCTAAGAAGACAAGAAGATTGTATTTTTTTAGATTCACACAGAATTTCCTATCCTGAAACTTTTTCTCGTGTACTACTTACGCAACTTCGCCGATAAGTGAAGTATTTTGAGAAAAATGTACACGAGTAATTTTCCCTGTAAAATAGGTCCCAAGGGATGAATTTTGTATGGCTATAACTTCTGACCTATTGGGACTAGATCATTGCATTTTTTTAGCATTACTTGTAATTGCGTCTTCTTCAATTTATTTGTTAAATTTTTTCGTAAAATGGACCGGTTCCAAAGTACAGATACAAACTTCACAATTGGTTTTTTTCGCCTCTTTTTCCAAAAAATCCGGGGTCTTTGAAGGACTACAACTCGGAACTTATTGAAGATAGAAGGTTTTTTTGTCCTGAATTTTTTCAGAATTTCCTCTAGTTTAATTTTAATATTAAACATTTTGCTCAAAAATGCAATGGTACAGGTCAGTCTATGAAAACGCGATTTCTGGAACTTTTTTCATAAATATCTCCGGGACGCACAGGTGTCATTTCTAGAGAACTTGCAATTTTATTCAGACCCCCTTAATAAACCGTTTTAGCAACAACAAAAACACGCGCATTACCTACTTAATACGGCAAAAAGACCTTTTTTCTACGAGATGCCTGGACTATTTATAAAGAACGTATTTTTCACTTTGCCCACTTCAATATTTCGTTTTATCAATGACATGATTTTTACCTTGTAGTAGTGTTGTCGAAAAAATTGACATACTTCAGACAATTACGATCTTATGATGTTATAGACGCCATATTAAAAATTCTACGTTTCGAGAGTCAAAACGCTCTCCTCATTAGGAAACAATAGTTCTATATTGGTTAACTTATTATAATTATACAATTAGTAATTAACCCATCTTCTCAAATAACACTTTCTCGATTATCAATCTGTGTGAAATCTAATATGTTATTAAAAAGATTTTTTTATAATAAGAGTATTCATGTGAAAATAATGTTTAAGAATTATAATCCATTATAGTATGAAAGTCGGAATTTAAAATAAGAGACAGAACTTGTGCTCTGCTCCATTTTTGTGTCTAAATTCGATTTCAGACACAAAAATGGAGCAGAACACAAGTTCTGTCTCTTATTTTAAATTCCAACTTTTATACTATATTTGATTATGATTCTTAAACATTATTTTTAACGTGAAGACTCTTATTATAAAAAAATCATTTGAATGACATATGAAATTTCACACAGATTGATAATCGAGAAGGTTTTATTTGAGAGGCTGGGTTAATTACTAATTGTATAATTATAATAAGTTGACTAATATCGAACTATTGTTTCCTGGTGAGGAGAGCGTTTTGACTCTCGAAATAAAAAATATCAACATCCATACCGGATCAACAACATCGATTTGAATAAAGTTCAATATAACGATTTTTACCTTAAAGCAAAAATGTAATCGAACTCTGATGGACATAACCTAATGAAGATAATTCAAGTACAAAATATTACCGCAATTAAAATATTCATATGTAAGAAACTTTTCATCTCAAGTCATCGTTCGATAACTGTAAATCGATCCCTAACTTGCCAGACCTACTTTCCAAGAGGTTGTTTTGTGAATGCGCCTCCATGCTCTTTTAAAGTGCGGTCTGAAGAAACCCTTTTGGCTCTCTACATTTATCTATTAGAGGTCAAGTTCTTAAAGATACCAACTTTTATTTAACCTGCAACTTTAATAAACCCCCAGTTTTTTTTGTACATGGAATTCCACTTAAGGATACCCCTGGGACGGTTCGGGGATATTAAAATGTCCCAAGTAGGATATAGATCGATTTTGTATATCCTAGCGGTATTCAAATTTACATCTTGCGGGATATCTGACGGTTTATATCTGTGATATCCCTGTGACAACCTGGGAGATAAATGGGACATCCCGGCATATCCTATTGCTGTGAGGGTACACACTCTTCGAATATTCATTGCAATGTCATCCATGCAATAGAAACCATTCTAAACACCCATAATAAGAATCGATGTATAGTGGCATCCTACATTCTTATCTGCGATCGTAATTTGTTACCGGAATTTATAAAAGATCTCATATGGGTCTCTACATAGGTGCCCACGTATTTATAATGTAGAGTTTGTCTCTAATGAGCCAAACACACTGATTTTTTGGAAACATACTTTTCACGTTTTAAGGCTTTTTATATAATTGTGTTGCGCAAGTTGACTTTCTTCAGGTTTAGGCTTTCAAAAATTATCCTAATTGTCAACATTTGTTTATTAAACCAATCCTGAACAAAATATTTGTAACAAATTTCAACCAAGGGGATTGTAGAGTATGTTTCAATGAACAAAGTCAGCTATTGTTTATGAACACTGAATAAAAATTACAAATATTTAGAAACATCAATGAAAAAAGCCAAATGCCAAATACCCATTATTGAACAAATAATTTTGAACCAACCTTTTTTTTTCTAAAAAATGTACAGTGGACTCGTCCGAATTTCACGGAAATTTGGTTCTATTTTTTCGGCCTCTATAAACCGTTCTGTGGTTTGAGGTTATGCAAGGGGTCGAGATTCCTTAAATTAAGGGTAGTAGGAGATTGAGAGGACGCAAAGAAATTTCAAGTTTTTTCCATTCATGTAGTACCCAAGTGCGAAGTCACATACGGCCCAACATTGGCCCATAATCGGCAAAAATATTGCCGAAGATCGGCTGCCATTATCGCGCCAATGACGGAATGATAACTATGGCCTGCGCTTGGCAGCCAAGGTTTGGCTACCTTTGTCGACCCAACACTGGGTACCAGTATTGGACCAAACCTAGCTGCCATCGTCGCGCCATTGCCGGATTGATAACTATGGCCTTGACTTGGCAGTCAAGGCTTGGCTGCCATTGTCGGCCCAACACTGGGTACCAATACTGCTATAGTCTAAGGTCTAAGTATATGACAAAGAAGGTATTTAAGGCATTAATTTTAATTGATTGCGAGTACTTTGAATATAAATATTAATGCTCCTGTTTAGATTGAATACATATATTACATTTTGAATATTATATTACAAATAAAATGTCTAACATTGCGGCCCTGGCGGACCGAAGGAACCGAATAAAGACCCCATTGGGTCCCCATTAGGTTCCTTTTCAAAAACTATAAGACGTATAACGCCGGTTGACTGCTACTTACAGGCGATGCGTTTGAAGTATAGCAGTCAACAGGCGTTATACGTCTTAAATATTTTTTAACTTTTTGCCGTTGCAAAAAAAAAACTATTGCAATTATTCCGTGACCTTCTATAGGGAATTTCAACGTAGAATCCTAATTTCAAAAATTCAAAAGTTGATTTTGCTGTTTTTTCGAGTTTTTTTTAAAAGGGAACCGAACGGGGACCCAAGGGGGTCTTTACGAGTACTTTGTAGAGGCTTCCTTCGGTTCCTTCGGTCTGCCAGGGGGGGTATCGAACCTACATCTATATATCTAAATCTATCGCCTAGCAGTCGCTAAACCGACAAGTTGACACTCTGTAGAAAAGCCATCCTCATAAGCTGCAGTTGAGAAAAGTTAAAGAACCACATTTTTAATCTCTCTTTTTCTAATCATTTATTGTTATGCAACGTTGTGTAAATATAAAATACACGAACTGTGAACATGAATATCAATACTATAATTTTTAAATAAATAATTTAAATCGATTACAATTTCTTTTCGCGTAATATTTAGCTTTTTTCCGTTGTAGCCTACTTTACGACTTTGTGCAATGACAGGAAATGTAATTTTTCATAAACATTAAAAATTGTTAATGACAAAACTTAAAAAATTTCATCGTGAACTTTGATAATTTTTGAATAAAATGTTTCTTATCATTCATGTAAGATTTGTTTATTACATGCTAAAAGTGAGACTTGGCGAAATAAAGTGCCGATTCTGGGCCAAGCATAGGTGGAAGATCGGCAAATATGAATTGCCAATATAGGCTGCCAACGCTGGCTCAACATTCGGCCGATTTAAATATAACATGGTTTGCTATGGTAAAAGTGACACTTGGCCCACTAATGTACCGTCATTGGACTAAAGTTTGGCTGATCATCGTGAAACATGGTTCCCCGTACTAATAGTGAGACTTGGCGCAATAAAGTGCTGATACTGGGCCAAGCATCAACGGAGGATCGGCAAATATAAAAAGCTAATATGGGCCGCCAGCTCTGGCTCAACATTGGGCCGATTCAAATAAAACATGGTTTTCGGTGGTAAAAGTCACACTTGGCCCAGTAATGTGCCTTCACTGGGCCAGACTTTGGCTGATCCTCGTGAAACATGCTTCCCCATACTAAAAGTGAGACTTGGCGCAATAAAGTGCCGATACTGCGCCAAGCATCGGTGGAGGATCAGCAAATATGAATAGCCAATATAGGCTGCTAACACTGGCTCAACACTGGGCCGATTAAAATCCCGATATTGGCCCCATAACTTTAGCCGACATTTGGCTGCAAATATTGGACAAACTCTGGGCCGTGTATTCAGCTCCGGCAATTCCCACTTGGGTAATAAGGAAATTCGTTAATTTTAAATTAAAATGTCAGAGACCTTGCAAGGAACTTCATAGTGCATATGAATTTGTCTTTTTACTGGAGAAGGCTGCCATTTTGTTAATTTTTAACAGTTTAAAAATATGTCGGCAGATTTAGAAAAAGTACAGTAAATGTCACTTAAATGTGGAAATCAAATTTTAATACATGAATTAGGTTAAAAAGTTAAAACTTTAAACATCTATGGTAAAAAGGCTCCGATGAAAAAGTTATACGCATTTTTAAAATTGCATTCGGATCGGCTATTCGGCCAAGCCCGGGCATCTTCGAATCAAGTTTATCATAGTTTCCGTGGTTGCGTTCGAAACTTCAAATCGATGTAAGTGTCAAACCAAAACAGGTTATGTTACATAGTAATTACAAATAATAAAAGTGTTTAATTAATAATGAAGTGAGACATGTCACCTGAGAAGTGAACGTCAGTTTTCTTCTGTGCCAATAATATCATGGAATGGCTGCTGAGTGACAAATACTATAAAATGGTAATATTATTCTGCGATTTTAGTGGGCGAAGACTGAATTGTGTTTAACGATTATTTGCGGCATAAAAATGTATGTTATAAATAGACAGGATATGTTTTAAATAAAGTAAATAAAATATTACATGCGAAAACTTTCAATTGACATTACCTGCAATTCCTTACAGCGATTTGGGTGAAAAGGTGAATCCGAAAATAACCTCGAAATAATTACAGATTGGCCCTGATGGTATAGAGGAGTATCAAAAAATATCTCGAGGTAATTTATTTTATCTAAATTTTTATTAATAAAATATTTAGGGATTTTTTTTTGTATTTTAGAAAATGTTTTCTCTGGACCTCATCCTAAAATTCGGTTTAGTCAACCAATAAAATAAATTAGAGACTCTTTGGTGATAGGATTGTATCAGAAATTAATCTAAACAAAATATTCCACGCCTATTTAGGCCTATTTTAGGCTAATTTTTAAGATGAGGTCAAGAGAAAGCACTTTCTAAAGTACAAAAAAATTCCTAAATATTTTATCAATTAATATTCAGGAAAGTTGAATTTCTTCGAGATATGTTTTTAGTACACCTATACCTTAAAAATGAATTAGAATTAATTTTAGAGGCTGATTGAATGCCAGTTTGGAAATCAGATCCAGAGAGAGAGAGAGCAATTTTCGAAATAGAATCATTTCTAAAAGAATTGAAATAACAATTCTGGCCTAAAATATCTCGTCTAGATTCAATTCTGATATAATTCTATCACCAACGAGTCTCTAATTTATTGTATTGGTTGACTAAACCAAAGTTTGGGATGAGTTCCAGAGAAAACATTTTCTAAAATACAAAAAAAATCCCTAAATACTTTATTAATAAAAATTCAGATAAGATAAATTACCTCGAGATATTTTTTAATTCTCCTCTATACCATCAGATTGAATTATAATTAATTTTTCGGCTGACCAATCTCCAGTCTTGGAATAAGGTCTAGAGATAAAAGTTTTTCAATAATGTTCATTGAAATGAACCAGCTGAAATACACAAAATCCATCTGCATTTCCTGATGTGTATTTCATCTATGATCGGTCTGTGAAAAAAAAAACGATGGAAATCAGTTATTAATTTCAGGAATAAAGTGTTACTCAGTAAAATTATGAATAAGCCATGATTGTTAAATAATTATTAAGTAATTATTGTTTAAATTATTACTGCCGACGCTGTCAGTAATAAACATACAAAACCAAAAAAGATTTCTTTAGTAAAGAATAATCAATCGAAAGTATAATAAACATGCCGGGCCGATCTGTCATTATTTCGAGGTTATGTTCGGATTCACCTTTACACCCAAATCGCTGTCAGGAATTGCAGGTAATGTCAATTGAAAGTTTTCGCATGTAATAATTCATTCACTTTATTTAAAAAATATCCTGTCTATTTATAACATACATTTTTATGCCGCAAATAATCGTTAAACACAATTCAGTCTTCGCCCACTAAAATCACAGAATATTATTACCATTTTATTGTATTTGTCACTCAGCAGCAATTCCATAATATTATTGGCACAAAAGAAAACTGACGTTTACTTCTTAGGTCACATGTCTCACTTCATTATTAATTAAACACTTTTATTATTTGTAATTACTATGTAACATAACCTATGTTGTTTTGACACTTGTATCCATTTGAAGTTTCGAACGCAACCATGGAAACTATGATAAACTTGATCCGAAGATACACGGACTTCGTCGAATGGCCGATCCGAATACAATTTTAAAGGCGCGAAATATGAAAATACCCCTGTATAATGGCTTCTCCCCTGCTGTTGTACAATTCGGATAGCATTTAAATCGCCATGTATGTAAGCCCCAGCGTGTCCACCCTGTATATAGTTTATACATAGTGGATAAGACAATGATATTTTTTTTTGTTTTATGAACTTTTCTATGTAAAACAAATGAAAAATATCACTGTTTTGTCCACTATATATAAATAATATATAACTTCTTCATATGGGGGGTTTAGAAAATTTTTGTAAGAATACACTTAAAAAATTTCCGTTAATTTGCCGTATGCATTTACGAAATAATAATTTTAAAAAAATTTAACTTTATATAAACAGTTTTTATCCAGTATGTCGATTGAACGCAAAGCCAGATTTCCTCGGGTCTCTAGTTTGAAGAATCTAGATCCCCTTTTTTTAGATATTCTACAGATACAAGATGCGACCAGGAGGGCGAAAGGATTTGTCCCTTCGTATCGCAGACTATCGAATCCGTGGGTTAACTGAGGGGTTGAAAAAAATGTATAGGGTGATCGTGGGTGAGTCACTATTGGGCTGAGGGTGGCAAGGATTGGGGTGGCCGCGGACTTTTTTTATCTGCAGGGCTTTGCAGCACTGAAGCTGGTCCGGTTGCACCCTTGTATTATCTTCTTAGTTCGGTAATCGACCGAGTGAGAAAGACACACGGAGAATGAAAAAAGAAAGGAAATTATTCATTACACGAATACACTCGTTTGTAAAAACACACACACACAAACATACCAATGCATGAGGGGAGCGTTGAATAAGGAAGGGTTAGATAAAAAGTTTGTCATAGGTTCTTGTTTCTTTTTTCGGCTGTTAAAGTATTTGGCACTTCCAAAGTAATCTAGTTTTGCTGTAAGGGAAACCTAACAAATAAAAATGTTTGGCCCGCCTTGTAATGTTTCTGAAATAGTGTAATTAGCCAAATATAACAGTATCGAAGATTTTATTACTAAAGTTTTAGTAAATTGTTCGATATGATTCCAGATAATTTTTACATTCTCATCATTTATGATTTTACATTCTCATCATTCATGATTGAGAAAGTATTATAATTGTCGGAAATTTGACATCACACTTTTTCAACGGATCTTCACGTTTCGAGACCCCCTGAATCCAAAAATCAGGTTTTTAGGATGGCGTCTGTCTGTCTGTATGTCCGTCCGTCCGTAAACACGATAACTCGTGAAAAAATGAACGAATCAAATTCATCTTTGGCACAGTTTTTTTAGGTCCTAAAAGAAAGGACTAGTTCGTGAACCAGCCATTTTTGATACAAATTCAAAAAGTGAGCGCATTTTGAAAATTTTTTAGACAACTTTTTTCTGAATTCGAAAATTCTTTGCACAGACGTTTGTAGTATTAAAAAGAACAAACAATTTATCCTTATGACTTTTTTCGATAAAAAATCATTTCTCAGAGTTATAGCGTTTTCAAAATTTTTTTAATCAACCGAAAATCAAAATTTGAATCCGAAAAACGCACGATATAAATAAAAGTAAAGAAAAGAAAAACATTTCTTTTTAAAATCCCTACAAGATTACACAGCCACACAAAAAAAGTGTGCCGATCTGGTAACGAGACACACGTATTCCTACGGATTTTGGGGCGCTGAATTCAAATTCGGTATCAAAAATCACCCATCACGTCATGGTTGAGCCATAACCTCAAAAAATGACGAAAAATCATACACTGAGGTAAATAAATTTCAAAATAATGCCAGTGATGCAAATTTTCACTTCAAAAACATGTCGACAACTGTGAAGGATCAACCCTTGCCTGATATCAACTTATTCAACATAACTTTACCCAACAGAACCTGACCTCACCTAACCTGAATTAACAGAAATTTATTGAACTACACGTAAAGCTCTAGAAGCATATTTTCCCAGTAGTAAATGTGTGCTACATCGAATGGGTCAACTTGAGCCTAACCTAGAAACAAATCTAACCTAGCCCAACCTAACCTAACCTAACCTCACGAAACACAATTAAACTGATTGCGTTGTCCTGTTGTGTTTGCGGTACCGTTTGAATCAGCGTGGGCTTAACCTGCAAAGAGGTCAAACCTATCCTAACATAAAAAAGCCTAACCTAACCTAACTTTACTTCACGTAACACAATGAAACTCATTGTGTTGTCCCGCTGTTTTACGGTACCCTTTATTCAGCTTCGGCTTAACCTACATAGAGGTTTCACCTATCCTAACCTAACAAAATCTGACCTAACCTAACCTAGCCGAATGAAATTCAACCAGGCGTATAGCTATGTAAGCGTACGGTTCTCAGTCTTAAATATGTGCTATATTTAATAGGCTAACTCGATCTTAACCTACAAATGAATCTAACTTAACAGAACCTAACCAAATTTTGCTTCACGCAACACAACTTAACTTAAGTTAAGACATTTACTGCTATTAATGTCAAAATATGAAAGAACGCAAGAACAGGATTGCCAGCGTAATCGGTTAGGTTAGGTCAGGTTTTGTTAGGTTAGGATAGGTTAAACGTCTATATAGGTTAAGCCGATGCTAAATGAAACGGTACCGCAAACACAACGGGACAACACAATCAGTTTAATTGTGTTTCGTGAGGTTAGGTTAGGTTAGGTTAGATTTGTTTCTAGGTTAGGCTCGAGTTGACCCATTCGATGTAGCACACATTTGCTACTGGGAAAATATGCTTCCAGAGCTTTACGTGTAGTTCAATAAATTTCTGTTAATTCAGGTTGGGTGAGGTCAGGTTCTGTTGGGTAAAGTTATCTTAAATAAGTTGATATCAGGCAAGAGTTAATCCTTCACAGTTCTCGACATATTTTTGAAGTGAAAATTTGTATCACTAGCATTATTTTGAAATTTATTTGCCTCAGTGCATGATTTTTCATCATTCTTTGAGGTTATGGCTCAACCATGATGTGATGGGTGATTTTTGATACCGAATTTGAATTCAGCGCCCCAAAATCCATAGGAATACGTGTGTCTTGTTACCAGATTCGCACACTTTTTTTGTGTGGCTGTGTTATCATAACTAATTTTTGGATTTTCTTCAAAACTCGAAAATTCAAATTTTGATTGCACAAGAAATAATGGAAAATCAAAAATTCCATTTTGTGAACAAACTACGAGGGTAGTTCAATAAGTCCTTATAATGACCAACAGATGGCGCGCGAATCGCTCCAAATCATCTGTTTTCTGTCAGCACCACTCCCGACTAGATATATGGTGCAGTCACAGTCCACATCTTCTGAG
>NC_046661.1:18077495-18081099 GCF_010883055.1 Belonocnema kinseyi | reverse complement strand
ATGCATCATTATTAGAGCAGCTGAAAGAAGAAATTAAAAAAAAACGACCACATTTGGCGAGAAAAAAAATTCTCTTTCATCACGACAACGCTCGAGTTCACATATGCTTCGTTTCAATGGCTAAAATTGAAGAACTAAAATTCGAATTGGTCGAACATCCACCGCATTCACCAGATTTAGCCCCCAATGACTTTTTCTTATTTCCAAACTTGAAAAAATGGCTCGGTGGACAGAGATTTCCAGACAACGAAGACGTTATTGCCTCTGTAAGTGCTTATTTTGAGGAACTTCCGAAAACGCACTTTTCTGAAGGATTAAAAAAACTTGAAAAGCGATTGACCAAGTGTATAGAGCTCCAAGGAGATTATGTTGAAAAATAAAAAAAAAATTTACCCAAAAAAAATTGTTTTTATACTTCATTCTAAGGACTTATTGAACTACCCTCGTATGTAGGATATAAAAAAGATGAATTAACAAAAATGGTTATCCCAAAAAAGATCTACAATTTCGTTAAGAATCACTTCTTGATAGGACGCGTATTTTTTGTTTTATTCGTGAAAGATAACGTTGAAAATAAATAAAATTAAAAAAAATGTGTGGAAAAACGACGAAAGTTACGAGAAAAAAATCCAACAAAACCTGTTTACAAATGTCTGTCGGAAATCGAGCGCATAGCGCGAGTGTCACGATGAGAATTTGTACCTCAAAGCCTACAGGGCTTTGAGAAACTTAATCTTTGACTATACTTAATTAAGTAGACAATTCAGAATATAAAGAAGCATATAAATACTGTCATATAAAAGAGATCTTTTTGATAAAGTTTTTTTCAAGCATTCCAAATGCAAAGAATAAATATCCGAGCGTGAAGCGCGAGGTCACCTATTATCGAGCGCGAGATTCAACCGTCGCGCCTCCTAGTCGCGCTCAAACTTGCGAGCGAAGCGAGCCGCGTGCGAAGCGCAAGATGAGAATGTGCCCGCGTAGCGGGCAGATTTTTTATGTCAAAGTGAACGTTGTTACGTCCTGGAAATGTGAAATGCAAAATACCTTTTAACAGAATTTATAGTCAAGCAATTAATTAATTATATTTATCGGTACTGCAAATCAGAGACTTTACAAGGTTCTGGTGAGGATAATTTCAATATAATGCAAGTAATATTTAACTACACATAATGTACAGAAATTTCCATTTTTGCATGTTTGGAGGTCTTAAAACGGACCTAATGAAATATTTATCAGATTCTCGTAGATCTTCCCCCAGGTGTGAATTGATCTTCCGCCCGCGGTCGGGTGATCGGTCCAACTTTGTGCCGCACCGCTCGGATCAACAAGGTAAATGATAACGGTCAATCGCATTCGGCTTCTCCACGTCAGCCCAACATTTGGTCCCGTATACGGGTCATCTATTAAGATGATGCCGGCCCAACATTCGTCAAAAATAATTTTTTAAAAATGTATACAATTTAATATGTATACAATAAAAAGTTTTTAACAATTTAATTACATTCATTATTTAAAATTAAATTTTAACAACAAGAATTAAAACAAGTTATTTTCGAAATTATTATATAATTTTCATTTTCCATCATTATTAAATACATAATTCGCACAAACGGTTACTTACAAATATAATCGCACGCTTTCACACTGTAAAAAATCACACTCGCCGAGGATTCGAACCCTACCTAAGCTACCTAAACTAGTGTACTTCACTACGCATCCTAACCACTTCGCTATCGAAGCACTTGAAGTTTTGTTACAAAAACTACGCTGAATTGTATGACGCTCCACAATAACGCTCCTCAATAACAGAAAGATGGTTAAAATTGCCTAATTTGTATAGGGTAACATTATTTAAAAAATTTCGAATATTATATAATAAATTTTTTTTTAATTTTCAAAGAAATTATTGATTAAAAGAATTTTTTCTACGATTTTTTAAAAATAATTTTACGTTTTTTAAGTTATATTGCGAGTAGTTTTTATAAAAACATGATGATTAACAGTTTTTTTTATATTATTATTGTTGAAATTACAATTTAAATAAAAAAATGCATGGGTCAGGAATTTTTCGACAGAATTTTTTTTTTGTCTTAATTTTTTTTAATAAGGAACTTTATGATCATTTTAGAAAAATTTATAATTTTATGAATAATTTTATGATATTTTAGAAAAAAATTGAATAAACTAATGCACTATTCGGGCATTAATCGGCAGTAAAATTATTATTTTTTTAATCTCATTCCTTTCAGTTGGGAACTTCATGACAATTTAGGCAGGGGGAAAAATTAGGGTAACATAGTAAGACTTAACATTTCTAAATATCTTATTTATTATTATTATATTATTCCTATTTAAACATTAACTTTCAAAATATTTATTTAATATTGTACTAAGTCTAATAATAACAATAATATTATTAATAATAGATTAATATAGTATAGTATTGTTTTATATTCGAATGTTTTTAATTATATGATAAATACAACAGCAATATTAACTGCATTTGCTATTCGGATAGTTCAGTGTTGACTTTTTTTCTCCAAAGAAATTTGATAGACATTAAATAATCCAATATCATTGAGAAATACATTAGCCTTTGTATGAACATTTTCTAAATTTCCCAAATTTAAATTTTCTTCATTGATTGGTTGAGCACGCGGTTCTTTCGTTACGTAGTTCCACATGGATATGCCAGCAGTTCGCTGGAATGACACTGTGTTGCGTATAAATGCAAACTGAGATTATTTGAATTTTAAACTGATCTTTCTTGACACATTCCCTATGACTGGCAGTTTAAAAGTGTCCACTTTCAAGGGAACAGAACACGTTTCTGCGTTTCTTTAAAATATATTTAATTAAAGTATGTGCCGAGAAACTGATTGTTGAAAATGTATAATCTTTTCATTTTAAAATGAGTACCATAAATTGCCTGACTTTTATGCTCTTCTATAATCTGCGAGAAATGTTGGTTTTAGCGTTTAGGAAGATAGATTCAAAATGATAGTTTTTATCGCGGTTTCGTTATGTGAAGATTTTCTATAGAAATATGTTCTGGCTTAAAGTTTGCATTATTATGGTTCACATTTTGTGTTTCAGAAATGAATAGCTTTATTAGGATTCTGGAAAATTTCTATTAGGGAAACACCTCATTACCTGTGAGAGTGGGCGTGGAAGTAGTTTCGGAAATTATATCGGATAAACAAAGGACTGAGACCGTATACAAAAAAAAAGTACACGGAGAAACTCTGGCACGAGCGGTCAGTGTTAAAATAAATTTTTTTTCATAGTACTAGCTACAGTTGCCAGACACTGCCCGCTCGTGAATTCACACGAGCCGCTCGTGCTAATGGCAACAGCAGCGCGAGCTTGGTAAGTGTTGCGCTTGGCAAGGCCCATTCTTGGGATTGGCAACAACCTCTCGTGTTCATTTTCAATAGCGCGTGATGTCAAATAGCTCTAATGTTTAGTGACAACCGCGCTTATCGCTTGACTCATTCGCCGCAATATACGAGGGTAGTTCAATAAGTCCTTAGAATGAAGTATAAAAACAATTTTTTTTGGGTAAATTTTTTTTTATTTTTCAACATAATCTCCTTGGAGC
>NC_046661.1:18019542-18077395 GCF_010883055.1 Belonocnema kinseyi | reverse complement strand
CAGCTGAGAGCAAACGCGGCACCCATCTTGCCGATAGCTTTTTCATGCCTAATTTTTCATGTAGAATTGAAACAACTGCACCTGTAGATATCCTTGTGGCTTGAATTCAACAGTTTGGTTCAAATATTAACGGTTTGGTTTAAACTTTATAGTGTATATTGTATAAGTTAAAAATAAAAATACTTGGTAGAAAATTGATGTATTTTTTTTAAAAGTCGTCTTTTTGGGTAAAAGTATTCCTTTTTTGCTTACAATTTACAATTACATTGTAAATTATAATTGTGTTACAATTATTGTTTGTTGTAAAGAATCATAAACAAAAATATGAAAAAAAATAATTTTAAATAAGAGCGCCACCGATAACCAATCCAATAAAGTCGGGCGAAAACATAAATTATTATTAATTAATTATTTATTAATGACTAATTAATTATTAATTGATTATTAGTCAATTATTAATTCGTTATTTATTAATTGTTAAATTATTATTGTTTGGCAAAATACATGTATTGCAAATACATGTATGTTTGTATTTACACAAATATAGATAATGCAGTGTATGTTAGATGGTTTGTCAACCAAAAATTACTCGAATAAAAATTCTCACATTATAATATGCAGTAAATTGCAATGAACGGTCACATTATTATTTTATAAATAGTAATAATTTTAAATATTTAAAATAGTTATTCACTAATATTTTAGTTAATTTTTAATATTTGTTTCAATAGTTTTACATTCGAAACCACTAAATAGAATTTCAAATTATCGTAGTCTTTAGAGTATTAAAATCAGACTTAAAATTTTGTAGAGATTATAAAAGGTGTAAATGATACTTTTGTTTACACAAGTGACACCGTTATGTAATTCAGTTTAACAATACATATTAATTAACATTTTATGTCTTTGTCTTAAATTGTGTTTTCAGTTTTAGTAGATTTGCTAAATGTGGTCGACGGGGCGACTTCGACGTTTTTTGCGATTTGCATGCTGTGTTTTTTAAATGTAACGCACTTTGAGTACGGTGGCTGTAAGATTGCGTGAAAAAAGATAGGCCGAGGACTAAGCGAGTAGCAAGGGTGGTGAAAACCCCCGTTCAAGGGCGTTCAGTAGCCCTCTCTGGCACCCTTTGAGCATCCCCTATCGAACTGTGTTAAAAAAACGCGGCTACCCCGTAAAGATTTTTTTTACCTCCGATCCCCATCTCCAAATGCTAACTAATTACGTTCGTAAGCGAAATTACATGCGCGAGGCGCCTTTGACCACCATCCTGGGATTTTGTGATAAATGCCAATCTGCGAAGAGGACACGTTTTAGAATGCAGTTTAAACAAATTTTTTTTAAAAGGAATTTTAAACACCTGAAGAGATATTTAAGTTGTGTATTTGTCGAACACAATATGAACTAAAATGTAAGTAGAATAAATTTTTGGATTCTAAGAGAGTTGCAAGAAAAAAACAAATGTTAATCCTTCTTAATCATGTATTTTTATCGGCTCTGAACAATTCGGAACTATTGAGGTCGGCTATCGTTTTCAATTATTCTTAATAGGGAATCGAAATGAAGTAAGTCTGCTATTATGTTTGTGGAAGCACATTGATCTCGCGGGAGTTATTTGAACATAATTATATACTTTTTTTAAATTACATCTCTTACAGATAATTTTTAAAAAGATGTTAAATCGATAATTAATTCCCTCGTGATTGAGGAGCAATCACTAACATATTTTTCAATAACTTATATTGTGGTAACTTTTTCAGTTTTGCATATTATTTCTCATTACATGTTAATTTTTTTAAAATTTGGTTACGGTCTATTTATTTACAATGATGGTAACTACGTGTAATAATTAGACAGGGCTTCAGAAGTTATTCATCAAATTCGTCAGACGTATTATAAAAAGTCCTTAAATTTTTCTTTTACATAAACAAAAGTAACTTTATTGCCCATTAATAGGAGATTCTATAATTTGACTGACATATTTATGTGAAATCGTAATTAACCGTGTAATAAGTTTAAGATCTGATTTAAGTATCCTTTGATTCCACATTTTTATTTTCTGCCTAAGAGATATTATTCCGCGAAAATGTGGAAAGCTCTAATCTGTCGAGTTTTAAAGTGAAAATTTGTATATTTCGGTTTGATAACTTTAAAAGTTCCCAATCTTAAAATATAATTTTTGTCCATTATTTTGGGCAAGATAGTTACTTTTGCTTATATTAACTAAAATGGCGAACTCTGTGAACCACACAAAACTTAGCAACAACCTGCAAAAATTCGGCTTTGGGGTTTTAAAAATGTATTTTCAAAATCTTCTAGACTCTGGAAGGGTTTTCGCAGAAGCGGGAGGATGTGAGAGTCTCTGGTTTTTTGAAAAAATACGGTACCTGTGTAAGTAGTGAGAGTAAAATAGTGTAGCATCGACCTGAAGTGTACAGAGAACCGACTGATAGTTGATAACGCTGATAGCTTAACCGTTCGAGATTGCACTACGAAAATGCATCTGTCGTGGCGGGAATTTTAAATTGGAATATAAAATGCAATTAGTAGTTAGTAGTTAGGCTAGTCACGAGTGGTCAAGATGTTCAGAAAGCGTCAGAACTTCTGACCACCTGTGACGATTCCTGACCTTTTTTTCAGTAGGGAATTGACAGAAATGGTCTCGAAGATTTAACTATTCAAAAACTGATGCAGATAAAACTATGTTAAAATTTAAACATTGAAAACTGTGTTATTTACAGTTGAAATAGTTTAAAAGTATGGACTTTCATCGACATTTCAACATATTAAAGAATAAGAGTTTCATTTTTAATTTTCAAATTGCTTGAAACTTTAAATTTGAAACGTTAAAACTAAGAAGTTGTTTAGTATAACATCAAGCAGCTTAGAAATCTGAATTTTGAAAGAATATTTTTGAAGTCTCTGGATTTTTAATTATTTAAATCGAGTCAAAACAAGATAATAAATGTACATCTTTCATACTTAAATTTCAAATGGCAAAATTAAAGGCCACCCCCGTGGAGTGCCTATTGGGGGGGGGGGCAAGTGAAGGCAGCGTAACGACATGGACATAAGATGTCGTAAAGTTGTCGTAAAGATGTCGTGACGATGTCGTAAAGACGTCACCTAATTTTGTGCCCACCTAAAAAGCATCGAAAAATGTAATTTAGGAATTGCGAATTCTTCTTTGTTAAATTTGCTTCGGCTCTAACGAATGTATAACAGGAGATGTGTTAGATGTGTTATTTTTAACAGAAATATAGAGGAAGACGAGGTAGTAGAATATGCACGCTCAGGAGGACATTAGAGGGAGAAAAGAGGAAAAGAAATATAGATAAAAAGGGAGCAAATATATAAAGTGCAGAAATAAAAAGAGGATTAGAGTACACAAACAGATATAAAGTTGGTAAAGAGATGAATAGAAGTCACTAACATGAGGATTGTAAAAAGAAGAAGAAGGAAGTCAGAGAGGACTTAAGAAAGTTGGAAACGAAAAAAGTAATAGAGTATAGGAGAAAAAAGAAAGAGTATACTGAGTTGTGTGATCGAAAGAAAGAGGAAGAGAATAAAAGGTTTGAGGAAGAGGCAGAAAAAGGCTAGGGCGGAATAAGAGGTTTAGAAGGCTGTAAATAGAGAGAGAAAACGAAAAAAAAGAGTAACCCAAGATATTGAAATGGTGGAATGAAAAAAATATTTCTTGGATTTGCTAGAAGCAGCAGAAAGAAAAGTAAGAAAGGGAGAAAAATATGGTAGAGGAAGAGATGAGAAAGAGAACAGTAGAAGGGAAGAAATAGTCAAGGTATGAGAAATAATGAAAGATGGAAAGGCACCTGGTATAGATGATATTCCAAATGAAGTATGGAAATATGGACGGACGGAATTAGAGGAATGGGCATGAATCATGTGTAATAGAGTGCGGAGAGGTGAGGGGTGGCCATAGTTATAGAAAGAAGGCGTAGTGATACCAATACTGGAAAAAGGCAAAGCAAAGGAGGTTAAAGATTATAGGGGTATGACGCTGATGTCAAAACTGTATAAAGTATATTTAACTATTCGGTTGGAGAGACTGAAAAAAAAGTTGAAGAAAAAAAAAGATAGAGCCACCGAATCAGTCAGGATTTAGAAAAGTAATGGGAGTGATGAACAACTATATATGTTCTGAGCTAACTAATAAATAAGAGGATTAAAAGGAAAAAGATGCAATGATAGCAATTTTCGTGGGCTGAAAGGCGGCGTTTGACTTATTAGACTGAGGTAAAATAGAAAAAGTTACGTTGAGAAAAGGGATAAGAGAGGAATTAATAAGGAGAGTAGCGGAAATATCTAAAGAGACAAAAACCAGGGTAAAGGATGAGAGTAAGTAGTAAAGAGCTTCTGGTTAGTGAGAGGAATACGGCAAGGTCGTCCTCTGAGTCCGCTTTTATTTAATATCTTTGTCTCAGACCTAGAAGAAGAAATTAGGAGAAAGGGATGAGTAGGAGTTATTATGGGAGCGGAAAAGATATATACACTGGCATGCGCAGACGTTATAGTGTAGATAGCAGAGGTTAGCGAAGGGATAGCGATCTTACTTACAGGGTTAGAGAAATACTTAGATAGAAAGAAGTTGAATTTAAATGTAGAAAAAATGGAAATGGAAATCGGGGATTAAGCTGTGGGGGGGAATGGGAGGGGAGTTAGCCAAAAAGTTTCTGATGAAGGTAGAACAGATGAGAGGAAAGGCGATAGAATTAACGAGATGGGAAGAGGAAATAAGGGAGTTCTTTAATGCTAGAGACATAGAAGACAGGACTGGAGTAAACTCTGAAGAATTGGATAGAGGAGAGAGAAAGACAATTAATAGAAAGATGGGAGATGATTGAGGAATCAAAATACAATAAATTGTATAAGATGTTAAAAAGGGAAGGAGTAGCAAAGTATTTAGAGAAGAGATATGGAGAGAGGAGGTGGGACAGAATAGAAAAATTTAGATTGGTTGGCGTGGTAAGGGAGGGGATATATAGAGAAAAGAAACAAAACATAAAGTGCAGAATATGTTAATGGAGAAGGGAACATGGGAGCAGGTATAATATGGGTGTAGAAAAGGAATGAAAGATAAGAAAAGCTGGTAAGAGAATGTGCTATAGATTCTGGGGGAGGATGGCTTAGGGAAGGAATGGATGAAGAAGTTGGAGCGCA
Source organism: Belonocnema kinseyi (assembly GCF_010883055.1). Lineage (NCBI taxonomy): Eukaryota > Metazoa > Arthropoda > Insecta > Hymenoptera > Cynipidae > Belonocnema > Belonocnema kinseyi. Next base: position 18,072,217 of record NC_046661.1, on the reverse strand, counting down.
CTAGAGGAGCGAATTATAAAGAATGAAAGAATGCATATAAAAAAATGGCAAAATGAAGGTACAAGAGTAGTGAAAGAAAAATGAAACGGAGGTCTCTCTCTGTCTCGTTTAGACTCTTGCTCTCGATCGCTCGCTTGCTCACTCGTTGGCTAACATTTCCTAAATTGCACTATCGCAGGAAATAGGAATAAGGTGCTAGATATAAGATTTTATGTAAATAGTTTTAAATAACTGTAAATATTAAGGATAAAATTTTATAAAAATATGCAGGCGGAAAGATTATAAGGAATGGAAGTCATGTAAACCCTTAGGGGACACATTTTGAATAAAGAACTCTTGTGAATAAACATTGTTCATATTTTAGAAAACTAAATACGGCAGCTGCACAAATGATGATAAATGTATAATTTTTAGCAGTTCAGTGGACATATTTATATAATATACTACATGCATTTTCTCGCAAGCTCCTTCTCTATTTGCATAAAGTGTTAAGAGAGGGGTTTGACGAGGGACACATTTTCGCTTTTTGCTCTTTGCATAGACATCCCTTTTCAGCAGATCAGTCGACCTGTATGTTACAATATTCCACCCATTTGTCTTACATTTTAGGATAAATTAATTTTGCAGGAAATTTCGATCAATTATTTATAAAGAAAAATTATAAATGATAAATATTACAAAATAAAAATAAGAGAAAATTGCTGTTTGGTCAAATGATATTATATAAATAAATATTAAGCAACATAGAACTTTTATATTCTCCATGCGTTCTCTTTTGCTCTGACGGCAATGCTTACAATTTTTTATTCAACACATCTTCTATTTTTCGTATAAAACCGGATTCGATGCGAAAATCATGGGTAAAGCGATCAATTTGATCAAACGCATGGACCGCCTTGCACGAGAAAATTTAAGATAATAATAACCAATCATATACATAACTTGCTTAGATCAACATATTTTCTAGGATTACCATCACAGACCAGCCTTTGCATCTATTACAGAAGTTATACATCAATAGGCGTAGATTGAAGTTGGATGGATGACCCAAGAGAAAACATCTTCGCGTTTCCCAACGTCAATACAGGACGAAACGCCCGTAGCCAGAATGGCTATCTTTCCAACTTTTGTAGACAGTTTAATGGTGTCTCTACTTTTGAACGCCATACCATCGAGAGTAGTTGACTCGATGGCAATCCCGGTAAGAAGGCTTACATTGCAAAATGTTTGAAGGTTTTCTGAAAATGCTGCGTTTAGTGGTGACGTGAAAATTATTTTATTTGCTTGAATACTGCTTTTATTCTCGTATTTTGAATATGTATGGATGCTGGATAAACGACTTAAAAAATATTCGAGTTGCTCTGAAATTGGTCCAAGTTCAAACCCCCAATTTTTCCGGCTCTGGAAAATATGTATATATAATTTTAATTTCTATTGAGATGGAATTAACTTCTACTTACGTGTACTGTGATAGTCTCGCAGTCAATACAATTTTGTAAATTGTCGATAAGAAATAGTTTTGTCTGAAAGTATTTTGGAAATTACAAGGGAGCAGACTAAAATGCAGAAAATAATGGCCAATATAGAAGAAGCCACGCTTGTCAAAAATGTATTTTCGCTCAATACCGAAACTTTAGACAAAATCGGATCGGAGACTCTTAATTCTAAGAATTTATTATTCCTTATTATGATAAGAATTTGGCCATTCAATGCGGTAAACAACGTGAAAGTAAAATCCTGGAAAGACAAAACCTAGCTCATTTTTGTACTTTTAGACGAATAATTATTTCTGCAAGGAAGATTTGTTATATAAACAAGAAAAATAACAGAGGACTACAAAATAAAATCTAAAATTCCTCCGACAAAACCAAATAGACTACTTTTCGGGTGCGCTGGCCATAATCCGTGGCCTTTATGACTCCTACACGTCAGGATCAAGATCATTTTAAGTTTAACCTTGTTGATTTAAAAGATATCATCTTTTTGAGTTCAGATTTTGAAAGAGCTGGAAATTTTACGTTCGGATATATTTTTACTCACGGGTCCCAGTGACCTCTAGAGGTCACATGAAGGTCAACAACATTCTTAAGAACTTTTCTTATTTGAGAGATATCATCTTTTTGAGCTCGCATTCTGAAAGAGCGGGGAATTTTACATTCGGATATATTTTCACGCACGGGTGCCAGTAACCTCTAGACGTCATATGCAGGTCATATATACGACGTCATTAACAAAATAAATTCACGAATAATGTGTTTGTTTACGGGCGAAAGATCTACGGAGAGATTTTCTTTTATGTGGAGTAGTAGTATCTCTCTTGAGAGACCAGCAATAGTCCGCCATCATACTTATGTCCCAATAACCCCGTTATCTTCTTTCGACATCCTCGAAGTCTTGGTGAAATGTCTCACCTTGTTCCAAGCTGAAATCCTTCATATTTTCCGGGAAGTGATCAATATGGGAGTGAAGAAAATGGATCTTTAAATTAATTAGAAATCCTACTTCTCTATAATTTCTTAACATTCTATTTACAATATTCTTGTAATCAGCATCATTATTATAACCCAGAAATTTTTTTTGAACTTCTCTGAAACTTTGCTATTACGCTCGCCCCTTGTTTACCATTCTGCTTTCAAATTCTTAATCCTGCAACAGTTCCCTTATCTGTGGGCCATTAAAGACTCCTTCATTAATCCTAGCTTCAGAAAGTTTAGGAAACTTCTCGAAGATATACATAAAGGCATTACTTCCTTCTGTTAAGTTCTTTATTGCTTTGATGAATTGTTTAACAAAACCTAGCTTAATATGTTTAGTGAAAAGATGACTTTATGCACAGAGATAAGGCTTTCCTTTATAATATTCATAGTACCTGGTGTTAAATTTTGTCTCAGTGGCCAGTCTTTTTTCACATAATATTGCTTTCGGTTTTGACTGTCCTATTCACAAAAAACATGGATGTTTTGTGAATCCACTCTGTTGGCCTAATAAGATAATCATTATTTTCAACTCTCGGGTCAAACTCCAGCCGTAAAAATCATGATTCAATTTCTGGAGCAGTTAATGAAGAATATGGCCATTATGGAGCAAAACAGCTTTCAAACTTCTTGTCGTGGAATCTATAAATAGACGCCAGTCTTTGGCTTCCATCTTAACGCACTTAAATTCATTTAATACACCTTCAACATCATTACAATATACTAAATTCAATTCATTTAAAAAAAAATCATAAATCAGCAATCTCGATTTCGGTAGAAGGATATACGAGTTTCAGGAGCGAGAACCCTTTTTTATTTGAATCTAGATCCTACTAGCTTGGAAAGTTCTTTCGATAGTACTACGTCTCGAGCCAAGTCTTTTAGTTCATCTTGAGTAAGCGCATTAGAATTCGTATGTTGATCATCCATTTCTTCCGATTAACCTATATAACTGTGATTATTATGTTCGTCTCTGGAATTTTCATCTTGCATTTCATTATTTTCTGCATCTATATCAGGAGAATCTTCACTAGTTGACATCCTAATTTGGCTCATATTATAGTCAAAGGTGATGAGGACAGGAAGATTCACATACTGAACAGATGCATGTTATATGAAAGATATGTTTTTACGCTTGTACCCAGATGTATTAGTTGAGCAGAAATAGAAATCCGTGCTATGATCTGTTGGATTTCGCCAAATCATTGGCGAGGAAAATCTGCTTTTTTTCCCACAAACAACCCAAAAGTTGTCCACACGCGTATTTCACGGCGTCATTTCTATTCTTATAGCAGTAAACTCTACAGACGCTAAGTTACCCACCAATGTAGAGCTGTGGTCGCATGATGGCGACGATTGTGGGCCCGCTTGCTTACCCCGACTAATTGCCGATACTGCGGTTCCGAATCCCTGCATCGTACAGCTACTTTTTCTTGCACATTCCATGATAGATTCACGCCATCACCTAGAGACTTCACACAAAGAACTGGAGGTATTCTTATCACAGCTAAATTTGTAAGGAGTAAATTGTCCTTTGCTCGCACAAAATCCGTCATGGCCATCTTGAAAATTTCAAGCCACAAATTTCCATTGCTGGTGTAAAGTTAGCTGACGGGTAATGAAACAGACTAATCGGATGAATCTAAGTGCAAATGTCATTTCTTCTGTATCCAACTACCATGACGAGATAATTTATAAGGGAATTTAGAATGTTCGACTTCACCTTCATATTCTCAAGAATGTTTTTGACCTTCATATGAATCTAGAGGTCTCTGGGACCGATGGGTGAAAATATATCCGAACGTATAGTTTCTCGCTCTTTCAGAATCTGATGTCAAAAATATGATATCTCTCGAAATAACAAAGTTGACCTTCAAATGACTTATAGGGGCCACAGGGGCTAGGGATTCGCGATGAGCACATTTGAAAACGTATTTTGTAAGTATCATTACCTCGATATGAGCAAACCATGACAATCTACTAGGTTCAGAAGTTAATAGAATCTTTCCAGCCTTAATGTGATCTCTAGAGGTTATGGGGACCGGTGCGTAAAAACATATCCGAACCTAAAATGTCTCGCTTTTTCAGAATCGGAGGTCAAGAAGATGATATTTCTCAAATCAACGAAGTTCACCTTCAACTTGGTTTGCTCGAAGAACTCTTGGATTTCATTTTGTAGTTCTGTGTAATTATTAGCTCAGATTTCCTGCAGTTTTCGATAATAGTGCAGTTACAAAGGAGACCGACAGTTGGAACTCTAAGGATATTCTCAATTATATTATTGATGCAGCTCCTGTCAGAATTTATTTCCGAAAAAAATGATTTTGACGAAATTTACCGCAATAAATTACCAAATGCTTATACTAATAAGAAAGAATAAAGTCTTGGATGTTGGGTCTAAGCTCCGATTTCGACAAAAGTGTCGGTGTTGCGAGTGAAAATATATCGTTTGCAAGTGTAATCAAGTGTCGTCTGCATCGTATAAGCTCTGACGTGAGATTTTCGATCTCTCCTCTTTTGGATTATGTCTTCCTAAGATTTAACTTTCACGCCGTTAAACGCAATGAATGATAAAATTATTATTATAATAAGGAAGAATAAAGTTTCAGAATTGTAGCTGTCCCTCCGATTTTGTCTAAAGTGTCGGTGTTGTGCAAAAAATATATTTTTGTCAAGCATGACTTCACCTATCGGCCATCTCTTCCTATATTTTCGTCTGCTTCTTCAGAATTTATGAGATACTTTCAGACGAGACTTTTTCTTATCAACAATTTAAAAAAATGTATCGACTGTGTAATCGCTACAGTACGCGTAAGCATAATTTTATTTCATCTCAATAAAAATAAAAATTATGGGAACAGATTTTCCAGTGCCGGAAAAATTGGGGGTTTGAACTTGGACCAATTTCAGAGCAAGTCGAATATTTTTTAAGTCGTTTATCCAACACACTTAGAGAAGTAGAAATTATTGACTAAAACTTTTAATTGATTTAAATGCATGCCTCCTAACCGGTAATCATAAGATTGGCAGAAGTGGTTACTTCTCAGTGTACCAAATTTATAACTTAAATTTTCAGTTTTACAAATAACTTCAAAATCAAAGATTTGCAATTTATACAAATTTTTTTCAGCTTTAAGTTATTATTAAGACATGCGGTTTTAGAGGTCACAGCCGCCATAATACTTTTATCTACCTAATCATGTGAAAGCAACAATTATTTCGCTGATGGGGACGAAATTTTTTATAACTTGGTTCCAAAAGAAACCAAACAGGTTGAACCTGAACATGTGATAGGGGTTTTCAGTCGAATTTGAAAAGTAGAAGCAGCGTCATTACATGGCAATTTTACGAAATAATCAGTTCACGGTGTTACCTTGATACACAAACACATGTTGAAATGAGAAAAGAGTAGGTTAATGGTTAATCTGTTTTGACCGATAAAAAAAGGATGACACAATTATAACTTCTTCGCAACTTGGCAGTAGGGTGTGGAAAGAGCGAAAATTGAGGGAGTATTTTTGGTCCAGCTTCTTCTACCTAAACATTTGTCGGTTTAAATCATTATTAGTAGATGACAACCTTCCGGGAGAGCTGACCTAGAACGAAGCTATTAAAAATGATTTTATTACTTTTAATCGATATCCTGTCAGGGGCAATTAGTTATAATGAATTTATTTGGGGTATAAAATATTACAGATCCTTTCGGGGAGGAAGTGACCTAGAGCGAAGTCAATAATAATGAATAGTTAAAAAAATCTTTATTCATCAGATCCTTCCGAAGAGGAAGTGACCTAGGGCAAAGTTAAGAATAATGAATAGTTGAAAAAAATTATTAAACAGACCCTTTCGGGAGAAAGTGACCTAGAGCGAAGTTAATAATAATGACTAGTTGAAAAAATTATTATTCATCAGACCTAGGGCGAAGTTAATAATAATGAAGAATTCAAAAATTATCATAAAATAGATCCTTTCGCGGAGGTAGTGATGTAGGGCGAATGAATAATAATGAATAGTTGAAGAATCTATTATTAATTTGATCCTTTCGGTAAGAAAGTGACGTAGGGGGAAGTTTATAAAAAATGAATATTTAACCAATTATTAGTAACCAGATCCTTCCGGAAAGAAAGCGTCCTGGGGCGGATTTCATTGATAATGAACAGTTGAAAAAAATCATTAATAATCAGATCCTTCCGGTGAAGAAGTCAACTATGGCGAAGTTATTAAGTAATTATTGAAGTTTGCTTCGTTGGATATCGGAAGATTTAAAAGGAACTTAATCGCTTTGATTTATATAGACTTACGAGGGCTGTGTGTCTGGGCACAGGCAGGCCGTCCGATGACGTTCAATAGGTTCGCTTGTTCATGATTCATATGCGGATGCTTTAGGGGACGAGGAACATTGTCGAAAATCAAAAGATTCCTTTCAGGACTTAGCCGTTTGTCGTCTTTATTCGGAAAAACAGAAATCCTCTCAGTGAGGAAGTGGTTCACTTATCGTTCGCTGGCTAGCAGGGTACACTCGACTGCACATTTAATTACATAATCGCGAGGCTGTATTAAGGGTTTTTACTGACTATATGTAAGTACCGGCTCGTTTGGTCGTGGAATAGCGCAGTTTTACGAGTGGGAGTTCACTCTGCGATAGACGGACGCTGATTAACTGCCCGGGGCCGAATACGACTCAAGGGCCTTTTCGCGACGACAACAGGTCTCTCGCCTCGACCCTCGCGGTTTGACGACTCTTTCGCAACTACAAATACTCGCGTTTGGCGACTGGACGGGTATCGTCGACGGGACTACAGTGGTCTAGGGGGGAGGCAGCCGGAAGAGATCCTCGTTACGCGACGGGAATACCTCTGCTTCCGCGATCGTGCAGGGCTTGGAGCTTCCCGACCGGAGTTAGTCCCTCGCGATTGAGCGGCGGAGTCTGAACTAATTATTTGGCGAGGAGCAAATGTACTCGTGGTCTGGGTCTCGCTCGGGGGTAGGCTCGTAGTGCCGTGCGTTGAGGGATAATGCTGAAGCAGCTCAGACGAGAACCGTTTAGAGTGGTAACAAATTGTCGGAACGGCTAATTCGAAGAAAAGACTAAGATTTTTTTCTGACCGGGATGTTATTTTCATGAAATATATTCCAATGGGGAAAGAAATCTGGTATCAGTTCCACGGGGTCTACGGACAACATTTCGATAATGATTACTATGTAAAGGGCCTTAATTATCGATGCTTATCAATTTCCCAAATATATTATTTCAATAAATTTACCATTTAAAGCACATATTTCATTAGGACAGAGTTCCCTCAGTACGTCAAGTCCCGTATTAGACTAGACTTCCGAGTTTTCTGGCCATGTCGATGTAACCTAATTAAATTGATAAAAATGCGCGTTTGTGTTTAAATAAGTAATTTTTTACTAAAAATAAATTGGATCACGTAAATACGCACGAGGCATTAAATATTTGATGAGTGGTTCTTAAAACAAATTAAAAGGCGACAAATTCTCGCAAAAATGCTTAACCTAAATTATTGGTTGTGGTCTATGACCATAGAGTCATTCTTGACCATAGAGTCACTCTTGATTGATGGGTGGGAAGTTTGCTCTGTTTGCAACAACTGTAGGATTTTTATGTGGTAGGGAGTATGTGCCCAGTTTGCCGGAAGGTACACGGGGTCCTGATGACAGAATTCCGGATTTTGGAAAAGTTAGTCAATTTGATCCCACTATAAGGTTTCTCCAGAATATCAAGCTTGAACGGTATCAGGCTGCTATTTTTTTGGTTAAGCATACAGCAGCTAAACTTGAGGTTGTTGGATAGCAGGCTGATATACTGGTGGATTCTACTGATGATTTCTTGCTGGAATCGCAAGTTAATTTGTCGCTCGGATTTGCTGGTTGATCACCTGCAAAGTACGCAGCTGGAATGCGATAGGGATTCCTGAGTTGGTTGGTGATCCAGGCTGGAGAGCGAGCACGTCTTCTAGTCGTGGAGGAGTTGCGAGCTGATTCTCCATGCTGCCTTCGGCACCTTGGACTGCCTTCATCTTCAGGCATGCAAATTTCAGGCGCATCTAGGTGTTTATTCTGTCATGCCCCAAGGAAACAGGCGAGGGTATGTTTTTAATGCAATAGATAAGGGTGGTTAAAGGGCTGATTAAGTCAGGGTGTTAAAGCCTGATAATTATTTATTTTGGGATCGATGTCACTTCGTCAATCCTAAGAGGACTGTGTGATGTATAAATTCAAAAAGATAACATTGATACAAGTAGTAAATATTTATTTGCGCAAAAGAAAAGAAGATATACCCGATAGATTGTAGAACATCGATAGTGTGTTCTTAGTTGATTAACACGAATAATCAGAGATCTACCTGTACGTAGACAGAAAACCGAGGTACTTTGTTTATACTTAATACTCCGTACTATTAACGAAAGATGCAAAAGGTACGCGACTTTATACAAGGCGGGTCTTCGTTGAGGAATATTTCACATTTGTGTAAAATATCGCGACTTTATCCAAGCGGTTCGTACATTGAAGTTCAAGTTAACAGTATGACTGCTAAAGACGTAAAGAGAACCATCAGGGGTAATTCTGGGGTCTATATAGGAATGAGCTTCTTGGAAAGTCACGTACAGATCAAGAAAACTCGACGAGGCGGGTACAGATCGAGAAAACTCGACGAGGCACTTGCTTGTTTTGCTTTCTTTTATAGTCTTAGATGGTAGAAAATTTTATTGCCCTTGATTATGTGGGCGTAAAAAGTAAAATTCTGTGAATTGCATTGCCTACATATTTCTGAGTTACCGATGCTTGAGATAAGTCTGTATGCTTTTTATAATGCACCGTTAATTAGCTTGTGCTTACTACTTAATCGACCGTTGCGTTTTTATCATCGGTCGTATGTAGTTTAATGGTTGTGGCTAACCACATAAGTAATTACCTATTTTGATTAAACTAATCCTTTTGCCATTCCAGCGTAACTATGAGATTTGAAAACTCCAAATTTTGAGGATACAACAGTCCTTTCTCCTTAGAGTGCTCATCGTCATCGATCAGTTTTTTTTGTAAATCTTCCCTACTGTTTTTTTATCGTTTCGAAAAACACTGCCTAGTTGTATAAACGAGTTTCTTTAATTTTGCATACTTCGTGAATTCGTGAAAAGATATTGTGTAAAGTTATATATTATTACTGTAATTCTTGAAGTTTTACATTGATGGGCATGAAATATTCTTAATGTTTAAAACTTGTTATGTTTTCTCTATTGGTTAATTTGTGTACAAAGTGGTTTTCTACCATGATACAATTTTTTAAATTTGTATTTCAGTGATTATTATCTAATTTCCTCTTCTCATTCTCTTTAATTGAAAAAACTCCATGGTAGTGACACTGTAAATAGTTCGAGTATTTTATAGTTAAAGTACCCCTCATTTTAACATTTTAACTACCGATTGTTTTATAATTTTTAAGTCTTTTAATCTAATTCTCTGGAATCATGCGCACTAGGTCACTGAGTCGCATCTTGAAGAACATAAAATCCATTTTTAATTATTTATTAATATATATTATTGTTATATTATAACAAATCGGATATCTCGCCCTTCCTACTTCCGTCAGGTTTGATTTTCGGTTTATTTTAAGTATATATTAATATATAATCTGAATTATCCTACTACAAGTTTTTTTAAATTTGAAGAGATAATTCAGAATATTCATTTGAACTTGCTTGACCTATATTGGATAAAATAAAGCATGAATAAATGTTAACTAGTGAGCTAATTGTATATATAATATAAGCATGTTTGGTTAAAAAGCACTTGTTTATACTTTACAAACTATTATTCTGTAAAGCGGGCTTTATTTCGTTACTATGTTTGTCTTCTTACGTGCGACAGAATTGACATGTTTTTTTTATGATGAATATAGTCTTCTGCTTCTTTTCTGCGAGAGGTCTTAGGATGTTTATCGCAGTTAGTTGTGTTTCTTCCATAAAGCGGCCATAATTAAGTATTACTTCATTGAGTGCAGTTATAGTACAGCTTTCCTTATCTGCTACCTACTCGCCATCTTCGGGGGGTAACGTTATTTTGTTACCGACGTACCTTAGTTGTGCGGATAGAGTCTGATTGTTTTCGGATTGCGTTTCACACATGGAGTGGCCACCATGACATGTGACCTCACGCTTGTGATGGTGATTGCGTGGACGTGAATCTTTTAGTGATGGGCGTGTGCATGTGTCTCCTCCCTTTAAAAAAATATTTATAGTCCACGATGATTGGTGGAGGTAGGTCTTTTTGATGGTTGAAGGGATAATTCAGACTGTTTGTTTGTTGGTTTTAGAAGCTGCAGGTGTTCTGCCAAGTTTAATAGTAGTCTTCCAATTTCTGCCAATAGCTTTCCATTTTGAAATTGATGATTTGTTTAATTGAGGAAATACCAAGTTAGAGTAGAAGAAATAACCGTATATAATTGCAGAGAATACAACTTCTTAGAACAGAATTTATAAAAGTTTAATTATGAAAAATCATTATTTTGTTATTATAAACTCTCATCATCGTCCAAAAAAACGTATTTTACGGATCGAAAATTGGACGCTGCCGCTTCGCCCTTTGCTTTGTGAATTGAGGCGTAATTATGTCCTTTTACAGCCTTTGCTGATGTTGTCGAGAGTCAATTTGTCCCTTTCGGAACTTAGTCAATATTTTTTACTCCGCTATCCTGTGAAAGGAAACGTTATACTATTATTTAATATGGGTGCCTTTCGTTTGTATATATGTTTTAGAATCGCGTTCCGGGTAAAATGGGTAATCCTATCCTTAAAAGCTTCTCTTTGCAATCTGTTAAAACAACTACGCCTGGTAGCTAACTTGCGTTCCGCTTGCATCACAGGCGTAGCTGTTTTGACAAAGCGCAAGAACAGAGGCGTATGTCTTATAGGCGTCTTATAGGCGTATATCTTATACCATGATAATAATGTGTTGTGTATTGAGGGCTCAATTTTTGTTTCACCTTATACTCGAGTGCGACATTTAGGGCATTATCTAAATTTCATATGTTTCGTGCTTCCACTAAATCCGAGAAACTATCCGACAATCCCCGTATCAAGGCTTCTGGGGCACAGTCATTTAACGGGGCTAAAGGTTGCTCTATGTTAATAGAGCTCTAATGGGCATATTTTGCCGTCATAACTGGGGATGTTTACAACCCCCTGTTGCACGGAAAAACTCTCTGTCATGGATGTCATGATGGCTTCACTTGTGGTAGCTGGTCTTTTCTTAAAAGTTTTAATTTCAGCTATGGGCTCAAAAGGATTAAAAACTTGCGAAACTGAATTTTTTAGAGATAATTGAAATGCAAATTTTGGAAAATAAAAATGTTTAAGTATCGCGAAAATTCGCGAAGTTTGTTGAGTATAATATGAATTGTTTTAAACTCTTCACTTGCACAATCTTGCTACAAAGAATACATGAAAGGTAAATTTTAGGTAATTCGTAGATTTATTAACGATGGCAGAGCTTTCGAGCACGCGGAGTGTACCAACGCCTAACAAAATATCAATCTTATAATGACACTCAAGTTAAACTTTTAAGAAATATTGATTTTAAACATTCAAATTTTTGAACTTACAATCACAAAAGTGACAATCCCACTGCTGCCACCAAATAAGCTGTCACGTTCTGAACTAAAAGATGAGGGTAGTTTGTTAATGAGATATGTAAGGAAGGTGAAAGGGCAGATTAGATCAGGGTCGTAAAATCTGACAATTATTTATTGTAGGATCGTTGTTACTTCATTAATCCTAAGGAGATTGCGTAACAATTCCTACTCGCCGAAGTGGATAGATATTAGTTTATGGTAATGGCTTGGCTCCTCAGATTCCCCTGAATCGGTATGTGAGGAGTCATTGGAGAAGACGCTGGCAGGATGTTGGACGTGGCTAGTCAGTGCAGTATTCGAGGTGTTCTCTGACACCTTATATTTTTATTTTTAAAACAGGGGCCACAACGTTAGGCACTTAAAATTGAGACACATAAACGAAGTCGAAAATTAGGCATTGGGTGGCCTAATAGTTTATTTGATTTGTACGAAAAAAATAAAACACATTTATAACTTCGTCGTAACTTGGTAGGAGCGTTTCGAAAGAGGGGGAAGTCGGGGAAATCTTTTTGGTCCAGTATATCCTACCTAATGATTTGTCGTTTTAAATCATTTTAGCAGTCGAGATCGTTTCGGGGTAGGAGGCTCACCAAGAGCGAAGCTATGAATTATAATTTGGTTATTCTAAACCGTGATCCGTCCGGGAAGGGGGGCGACCTAAGCGAAATTCGTAATAATAAGTAGTTTTAAGGGATTAATTATTATAGATCCTTCCGGGGAGGAAATGACCTAGGGCGTAGTTAATAAATAATGAAAAGTTGAAAAGATTATCATTTAGAATATTTTTCTGTGGAGGAAGGGGCCTAGGGCGAAGTTAATAATAATGAATAGTTGAGAAAAGCATTATTAATTAGATCCATCTGGGAAGAAGCGAGTAATGAAGAAGTTAATAATGATGACTAGATGAAATAATTATCATCCTTCAGATCCTTTCAGAGACGCAGTCACCTAGGGTGAAGTTAATGATGATGAATAGCTGAAAAATTATTATTAATCAGATCCTTCTGGAGAGGAAGCGATCTAGGGCCAAGTTATTAAATAATAAATAATTTAAAAAATTTTATTAAGAAAACCCTTTCGGAGAGGAAGTGACCTAAGGCGAAGTTAAACATAAAGCCGTTAGGGGAAAAATGTGACACAAAGAATCAGTTCGGACTCCGCCATCAAGTGGCAAGGGTATTTCTCCGGTCCATCCGCATGGGATGGACCTCAATTGGTTCGAAAACAAAACTGCGGCAGTTGAATTCTTCGTCGTCTCGCCCGATTCACGTAGCGAACGCACGCGCACGAGTATGGAGAAGTCATTGATTCTCCGAACTTTAGCGCAGAGCAATCCAGCACAGAGAGCGCGCGCGGTTTGATGCTGGTTTGCCAGCAGTTCAGAAGTTGGGGCCTAGCTAGCAGAATGCATCGTATCACGTTTTTTTTTTAACTTCTGGCATACCAACATCGAACAGCAAGCGCTCAGTGTGTTGGACCACTCCGTTTACGGGTGAGGAGAATCAATGTTGTCTCGAAAAATCGCAAGTAGCGCGTTTGCTAGCTGAATTGGGTCCACATTATCTGCCGCCCCCTCTGCCCAGATTATTTTTCCGTGTAGAAATCCTATCTTTATTAATAATTTTAAATCCTTACGATAAAAAAAATAGAGAAAGTATAGCCCATTCTATCTTCTTGCCAATCTAAATTCAGGTCTACCTTTTTTAATACTGCTTTCTATTTACGTCAATCTTTTTCTATCACTCTGTCAATCTCAATGGCGTCTATCTTTTCAATCTTCTTTTATTTATTACATGCTATCTTATATTTAACATCATCAATCATTTACTACCGACTGACTCCAATTCAAATCATGCAATGAGGTGTACATGAGGTTGTCAGAATATTTTGGCATGGAAGTATATTATTCTACACTCGAAATGAAGGAACACTTGTTTCATCTTTTGGCTGAAAATTTGTTTTCAGGAATGGTGAGCTGTTGAATATAACCTTACAACTTTATTAAAAAATGAAGCACCAATAAAAATTTAAAAATTAATTATTCGATAAGCCGTAATGGACACAGATCGAGTTTATCATGATTGAGTAAATCAATATATAAATTGATATGGTTGCATGTATCAAAAAATTAAAAGAGGCTTTTTTAAAGGAAGTTTATGTCTAAACGACTTGTTTTTACGATTAGAAAAGCCGCAGCCGTTTTCTCAATTTTGACAATTTTACATTTTTTTCGGATTATTCAATGGAGTTAATAATTCCTCATAACATAAAAGAAAACACAACCGAATATGTATATTTTGTGAAAAAGTGCATTATTATAGTCTGACAATCTCATGCAGACCGCATTGTATGATTATAAATTGAATTAGTCTATCCGTCTTTTAATATAAATTTCCATCTATCTTTTTTCAATAGCCTATTCTCTATCTCATTATATCACACATTAATCAACTTCTAAATTTTTCTGCCTATTATTAAATCTAAATCCACGTCTATCATTTTCAACACCATCTTCTCTATCTCATTCTATCCTCTATATATTAACGTCAATATTTTTATATTTCTCTGTCGATCCGAATTCTCCCCTATATCTTTTAATCGCCTGTTCTCTATCTTAGCATATTCTACATCTATTATTCACCTCGTCACAATCTCATCTTATATAACATCTAGCAACTTTTATATTTTTCTATCTACTTGTATGTCTAAATTCACGTCTATCATGTTCAATCCTCTTTTCTCGATGCCACCCTATCCTTTATCTAACAGCGTCAACCTAAAGATTTTGCCCTGCTGGAAATGGCAAGTTTGAAAAAGATAGGTATTGGGAGATAGAAAAACATAGAACTATTCTATCTCTCCTTCTATCTCTCAATGTTAATTGAGATATAGAAAAATATTCACGAGATTAGATAAATGACATGATGAGATAGAGAAGAGAGGATTAAAAATAATAGACGGATATTTTGATTAACGTTGATAAACGTAGAATAGCCTGAGATAAAGAAAAGGAGATTGAAAAAGATAAGCGTACTTGCAGCAGGGAAGGGACGGGATGTATCGACGGCTTCTTCCCTATCGAATCATATACAGACATGTTTCTCCTTGACAATAGACAATAGTTTATCGAAGAAATAGAATTTGAATTCGATATTCTACAAAAAGATGTGAAGAAAGCACATAAGAAAAATTGTTCTCATTGGATTAGGAAAACAGACAGTGATGCGCCCTTTTGAAATCCTAGACTTGAGAACCAAAAAAATACTAAATGTCAGGGCGAAATTGCTGAAGCGACTAATAAAATCCTATAGTATCTAATGAGGGTACACTTTCCGGGCTCGAATTACCGGGATATGAGGCATACCTCTCACGTGGACCACATTTTAGAGCCAGAATGTACGACTAGAAAGTAGCCAGTCGTATCCCAGTAGGCACAAAATTTGGCGACGTCTTTACGGCATCATTACGACATCTTTAAGAAAACTTTATGCTATCCAATGTCCAGGAACCAATGGAAAAAGTATCACGCAGGGGAGGGGGGTAGAAGTTCTTGAAAAATCTATCACGTATTTTGTGAATACGCCACAGAGTTAGTGACGAATAAGGAGACCGTAGAGGAACTCGTACACTAAGCGCTCAACATACTAAAGCAATGGTGAAGGGGCCGCTGTTTGTCCATTAGTCCGGGCAAGACAGAAGCCATGCATTATGCGCAACGGTAAAGAAAATTAGGAAAGCTTTTAATATTGTAGAAGCGCAATAAGGGAAACCTGGGACCTAAAGTCCAGGATTGATAATTGCTTATATACTATGATAATCGGACCCGTAATAGCTCTCACTTGTGTTATAAAAATAACACCAAAAGTAGCTCTAGACACCATTCCGAACATCCCAACGTTCCATCTTTGTAGGAGGCAACCCTAGTGTTGTGGGGGTGACAGATGCTATCATTAAGCGCATGCTCTGTGGAAATAATATTTTTGTAATGCAAACTGATGTTATGTGGAAGAAATTATCCAACATACAACCCTTGCAGATCATATTCCTTTAAAGGGAAGTATAAAATGAGGAAGGGAGAAGGGAAACATGATTTAAAGCAGAAGGTATAGTTTAGTACACAGATGGCTCTAACAACTCCTCGGGAAAAGGGGATTGAATCTGTGGAAATTAACCCAGGGCTGATATAACAACAGCACCGCGCATATTCCCTACAGCCTTTCAGGTCGAAAGGACAACTATTAAAGGTTGCCTGCAGGTAATTTGTTAGTGGGCTTATGAAAGCCAGCACATTTAGGTTTGTTTTGACAGTCAAGCAACGCCTAAGGGTCTTCCATATGAAGAGTTTTCTTCAAAATTAGTCTGGGGATTTCTTCAATATCTTCTTAAGGTTGCCGGTTAAAACTAGGTCAATCTGTTCTGCGTTCCCAGCCATTAGGATATAGAAGGTAATAAGAAAGCAAATGCACTGGTCGAGACGTGAGCTTTGCAATTCCTGATCGAGCGGGAGATTGGTGAATGACATTTCGAGGGGCATGCGAAATATTTGAAGGAACCCAACAAAATTATACATTCCAAGAAATTCATATTTGGTACATGCAATAAGCACCAAGAAACTAACAAACTCTTGAACATACAAAGAAGGCAGATTAATGTGTGCAGTAGAGATTCTGACGCTGAATTTTATTTGGCCATTAAAAATAGACCGTTCTTTGGCCAGAAGTTATTATTATAATTTTATGATTTAAGTTCAGTGGTCACACTGTAATCCAGGACTGATTTATATACAGTTGAAATATATTAATGGCTAACTTGCAGCCTTTCTTTCATATGTTAATTGTTTGGTGACTTGGCGTCATCGACACATCATTTTAAAGGACAACAAAGATTAAAAGAGGACGTCAGGGCAATCGGTCAGCTTGTTATTCTGCTTCGCCAGAAAAGCTTCAAAAATATCTACAAGACTCATACACCTGTTGTGGAATCCAGTTTTCTCTCTCATCGAGAAGGTCTCGTTTAGCAATTTCATCCATTGGGATAAGAATTTTGTAGCTTAGTTCCGGATGGCATGCTCGGCTTGTGCTTGTTCTCAGATCTTACCATACAATTTACAGGAGAATGTTTTATAAGTTAGCTCATGCTCGGGAATACTTTAAGAAAAGAAAAGCGACGATCAAACATCTCTAAGACCATAACATATGTAATTAAAAATAATTAAGTGAACTCCCAAGATTTAAAGTGCTAATCGCGAATAATTATTCTGGAAGTCCAATCCAGGATCAGAATATTCTTTAGAGGACTGTCTTGGCTCGAAAAAAGCCATTTAATTGTAACATGATCTGTCATTTTGTCGCGAATCAGTTGGTGAGTCCTCTTGCTTCAAACTTTATAGCGAAACCTTTACGTATAAGCGTTCTCCATAGCTCTTTTCGGCAATACGGCAATTAAAATACTTGTGGCTTATAATTTTATTGGGGCAGTTAATTTTTTTCTAAAAATGGAAAATGGAAATTGAATTATTCTAAGCTTATTTTAATTAAAATAGACAATTGAGTAATTTCCCCAGATAATGTTACAAATCTACCCTTGATGTAAATAACAAATAGGAAATTCCAGTGCTCTGCTTATTTTACCAAAATTTAACGAATAAAAAATATTACGGCGTTTCTCCGCATTTATAACATTACCCCTAAGCAAGAAATTTATTTTCAGTTCCCTTTGTTGGATTTCAATATAGCGTTCCCTGTAACAACTGGTTTAATATATGTAGTTGTTACTCGTTTTCACCGATCTTACAGTGCTTTTCTCCATATTTTAGGCCAAAAAATCTGAAGTACCCTATGAAAAGAGCGTTTGTTTAAGAGATTGATAAATATAGAAATTATTTAGGCTAAAATCCTTAGATTTGATCACTTATATAATAGGTAATCCTCAGAACTGTTACAAATGTAAATTCGTACTATGTGTTACTTAACATGGTTTCTAAGTAAATCATAATTGTTATTTTTCATGATTTTTTTGTAGTAATTTCTAGAATGCCAACTTAAGCTATAGGAACCTTTATTTTTTTCCTAATATATCCAAATTAGGCATACAGCTCGTAACATATCACTTGATTTTATTACGTAAATGCGCTTGTGATAGATGACATCATCTGGGAAAGCCTGATTTAGTCCATTCAAAAAATCTAGCTTCAACAAAGATGCCTTTGCAATATTGGGCTGTAATCATCTTAAGCCCTGAAGGAAAATGAGCTTCGTAATAACCATAATAATAATAATAATAATAATAATAATAATAATAAGAACTTCGGTGGCTCAGTTGGTTAGACACTCGGACTTCACCTCAGAGGTCCGGGGTTCGATCCCTGAGCCGGTACCTCTAGAAATTTTTCAATGTACCTTTACCGAGGTTCTGGTGGTTCGGAAGCCACCTTAAGCTGTAGGTCCCCCCATCGTGTACTTGACGGGAACCCAGTCCGTCAATGATGGGGTAAAAACCAGGCTTTGTCCAATATGTCTGGGCAGACTGCTCACATCAGATCACTTGATTGCATTATAAAAATGCGTCCGTGACTGTTGATATATATCGGGACAGCCCCGTGCAAAATGATCAAATAAAAATCCATCTCTAACTAAAAATGCCTTCGACATGTTGGGCAGTATAAGCCTGTGACAACATTTCGCCACAGAAATGTTTTTCAAAAGAGCCTCGGTGGCTCAGTTGGTTAGACACTTCGACTTCACCTCAGAGGTCCGGGGTTCGATCCCTGAGCCCGTACCTCTGGAAAATTTTTCAATGTACCTTTACCGAGGTTCTGGTGGTTCGGAACCCACCTTAAGCTGTAGGTCCGCCCATCGTGTACTTGACTGCAGCCCAGTCCGTCAATGATGGGGTACAAACCAGGCTTTGTCCAATATGTCTGGGCAGACTGCTCGCATCATATCACTTGATTGCATTATAAAAATGCGTCCGTGACTGATGATATATACCGGGAAAGCCCCTTGCAAAATGATCAAATAAAAATCCAACTCTAACCAAAAATCCCTTCGACATATTGGGTAGTATAAGCCTGTGACAACATTTCGCCACAGAAATAATAATAATAATAATAATAATATATACAGAGTGGAAACGCTAAGGCTCACAAAAAAGTATGCAACCCCTTTTACACGACAATGCTATTCTTATGCGCGTGTATTTCGGGTTGCATAATATTTGGTAAGCCCTAGCAACCTCTTGTGTACTGAGCACCTGTCGCAACCGTTAGGACGCTTGGCCGTAGAACTAGGCCAGCAAAGTAAGGTGCAAATGAGGTAAATTGACTCAATATAAGAAGAGAAACAGGAAAGAAAGATAAAAGAAGGTTTAATTGTGAACTCCGTATCGCAAAAAATAATCAGCAAGACACCGAAGTTCCGCAACTGGTAGACATGACGAACCTAATGGTCAAGTGTTCGGGGGAAAAAAACGCAATTTAGACACTGCGTACCATAACTGCGTAACCATAGAAATTAAAAGCAATCAACGACTCTGAAATGAAGCTAACTAATATCACAGCTTCAGATGTAAAGCGGATCTTGATTACACACGTGTGAATTTTTCCTCAGAGGAGGCTTTCTATATCAGGGTAGAAACCTTAGAGGAATTAGAAACGCAATGAAGATAAAGGCAACACACGGCGAGTAGCTCAAAACGTTAGATCAACATGAAGTAGATAGCAAAGCGCCTAATGTTTGGTTGAAAAAAGGCGTTCTGTATCCAGCAACGGAAGGATTCGTGATTGCGACTCAGCATATAGTTGGCAGCGCTGTTTAATGCTGTAATGTTTCATCGTTGTTACATTTATGCGATTGAAATTGATACAATTTATCTGCTCCACCAATTTAAAAAACCTATTGTCTGTCCTATCTGACTATTCATGATTCAAACTGATTCTTCTGATGATTCTGTCTGATTCAAAAAAGACATTGAACTTAATACCTCACAAAAATGTCTACAAAAGCGAGTGAATGATCTGCGTGGTTTAGAAATGGCCCTAATTTGGCAAGTTTCCGAAAAGTCAAATGAAACTTGTAACCCTAATTAACTCTAACTGCTCTTATTTGACTATTCATAATCTAGCAAAATTATTTATTTAACAAGCGTAAACTTTAACCAAGAACCTTAAATGATCGTAAATACGTGTTACATCAAGACATAGTTGCACAATGCCAATTGTGGGCAGACATTCACGAATCCATCGAGCACATTATTGATGGTGGCCGCGTAATGGTTCAGTGAAAATGCACGCACGAACATAATGATGTGGCGGTAATTATACATCTACAAGTTGCCCTAAACCTATGATTATGAAAAACTATGAAAAATATCAAATTAGTGCAGAAAAGAACAAAATTGAAAAATTCTGTTTAGTAAAAACACACAAGCAAGTTGCAAAATATGAAAGCTTAACGTCACAGAGCAAGGATCTAAGCTGGTAACAACATCTTCACAAGTACTAAAAGGCAGTCGTCCTTCTGCAGATAGTCTAAACGCTTTCATGCTCTTATTTTTCTCGGGCTTGGTCTTTTATTATTCTTTACCTGAATGAAGCAATAACAAGTACGCCAACTAATATTTGGATGATTGTTAACAGATTTAATTGTAGATCGTAGTATTTCAGTGATGATTCATTGATATTTTAATAATCATTAGGCCCTCGAACATTAAAATTAGCTCGACTTATCTAAGCACTTTAAAACTAAAGAAAATTAGTTCTTTGGTTTCAAAATTAACTCTTTTCAATTTTTGCTGAATTCTCAGCAACTGACAATTGAACAATTTAACGACCAATGTTGCAGCTAAACAACATTCACTATATATATTTTAAAAAATTTTTTAGGTAATGGGCTTAGAATTCCGAAAAATCAATGCGTGCATTAGAGCACAGTTGACTTTTCAGCATCTCGTATGGTCGTTTTGAACTATTTTACACTTCTGTTAAAGCCTTCTGTTAAAGCACGATTGGAACTTCTTGAGCAACGCTGGACGACCTCTGAAACCCTGTATCTGGAGATGAAAGCTAGAACTGCGCCATCTGAGCCTGAGCAATTACAATATTTTTTGAAAATCTAAATATCTTACTATTGAAGTTGCTACAAATAATCATTGTTGCTATAATTGTCTCGCGCCTGGACATCGACCTCATAATTTTGTTACTAAATTCGGATGTGACAAGTGCAGTAGGAGACATAACTCTTTGCTGCATTCCAATTATTCTAACTGAAATCCCACATTACTACCATCTGACTCTGCAACGGTTACTTCTCAATTAGCAGTTTCAGGTTCTTCCGCATCACAATCAAATGACCCCGGCATCTCCACTATTTGGGTGGGAGTGAATCATGTTTCGCTTAGGGAAACTGTAGATGATGAAGTTTAGTTTAATTATCTGAATAACCATCCCAATTTATCTCGCTCAAATTTACTCTCTTCGGCTCTTATTTCTTTCCAAGCTGAAAATGGAAGAAGTCACGTATTTGGAGTTTTGCTGCACTAAAAACCAGAATTTTGTTTTGTTTCCGTAAGATCAATGACGAGGGTATAGATTGCATTTAGTCCAAACTATATTAGAATGTAATATGTACGTCGAAGATTTTTTATTTAATGCGGATAGCCAGATGAAAGCTAAACAGGCCACAGCTGAAGTATCACTCTTATTAGGAGCTGGCAGTGTTCATTTACGAGTATGAGTTGCAAATGAGCCCGAGCTATTGGAGGATTGTCCCTCGGAAAAACATGAACGTGCTGTCGAATTGCCGGTAGCGAGGGATGCCCAACTTAAGGTTCTAGGATTATTTTGGCATCCTGACTCTGAATAATTCCTTTTTAGAGTGACTATTTCTTTAATCGAAAATCCAACAAAGCGGATTGTTCTTTCATCAATAGCTGAGTTGTATGATCCCATTGGTTGGATAACTCCAGTCATATTAGTAGCCGAAAATGTTATATAACAGCTTAGGTTGCGTAAACTCGACAGGAAGGTTCGCCCAATGAGAGTCGCGCTTCGTGAAAAAGGCCCGCGAATCAGACAGCGAGTAGGGGCCTGCTCATGCATACATCCATCACGATGAAGCGAGTCGCTCTCTGATTCGCGGGCCCTTTTCATGGAGCGCGACTCTCATTGGGCGGGCACTTTGTCGTTTAGACTTATTGTCATGGATCCTTTCGAGATAGACACGCTAATTACAGAAAGACTCTAAATTGGAGCTTCATGGGTTTTCCAGCGCTTTATCAAAAACTTATTCAGCTTCCGTTTACATTAGAATTCTAATTGAAAATTTAAAGGAAGTTCATGTTTGCCTAATTATGGCTAAATATAATGTAGCTTTTCCCTTCTTTAGCCTTTTAACTTCTCTAACTATCTCCTCGAAAGTGAAATCTCTGTTTAACTCAAGTTGTTCGTCTAAAGCAGATCGCTCAATATCTGCTTCTTTGCTCGGAGCCTTACTATCATTCACAAATATAGCCTTATTATCCTTTCTATCTAAACCCTCAGCTTCTTTTCCAGTTTCTGCTTCTTTTGGGTCTTCTTGTCCCTAAAGAATCTTCATGAAGTGCTCTTTCCATATCCTCTTTGTAGTTTTTCCCCCTTTCATTTGTTTCTTCTTTTTTGATCTAAATCCACCTATAGCTTTCCAAAAATCTTCCATATTCCGACTCTCTTTAACATTTTCCCATTTAGAATCTATTTACTACCTAATCTTATTCGTTTTAAGTATTTTAAAAAGCTTCTTTGCTGTCTTAAGTTCCTGTTTTTCGTTTCCCCCCTTAGATTTTAAATATGCTTTTAGCTTATCCCAAACAACATTCTTCTGCGTATCAAATTCGACTAATTCAACTAAATTCTTTTTTGTTTTCTGTCCCAGTTCCCCTGTTCCCATCCCACCTTTTTTAGTCATCCCACATTCTTTCGCGGCCTTTCTTATGTTAGTGTTGATTCTTTCCCAATTATCCTATAAACTTAAATCCTCCTCTGCATCTAATTCCTTCCATAAAGTTTTCATTAGGTCTCTCAATTCTTCCTCTTTATTTCCATCCCGTAGTAATCTTTCTTCTAATATTCGATGCCTAGTACTTTTATTCTTCTTTCTTTTCACCCCCTGAAGTTTTTTTACTCTTAATTTACAAGCTATCGGCAAGTGATCCGATTCAGTCCGTGTTACAATTTTTAACTCTATCATTTGTCCAGCCCCCTCTCCCGCCTTTTCCATGATTAAATTACCGAGTCAATTACCGAGCCTCCATCCTGGCCGATACGCGTCCAGTTTTCAATCTCGTCGCCTCTGATTCGTCTATTCAAAAATACTAAACCTGTTTCATCACAAAACTTGAGTACATTTTTACCTTCCGCGTTAAGAAGTTTGTCTTCTGACTTCCTTTATTAAGCAAAATTTTTTATCAAGTCATTCTCTCCGAACTCAATCGCAGCCTGATCCACTCTTATACTCGAATTCCAGTCTTCAATTACTATCACGCCCTCCCCTTCATTCTATAGATTATCTATTAAATCTCTTAAAGCTTTACAAACTTTGGTTGTTCCTACGTTGTTATATATAGATATATTGCTTGTTTTTGCCCCTTTACCTCCTAATAAATCACCACTTATACGAAGTCCAAATTCTCAGTCATTAACATTGATTTTCGCGTATATATTGTTTTTGATTCATATTAACTGTCCCTCCTTCGCCCTCCCCTTTTTATTAGTTCTTAACGCAGTTTTGAAAATCCAATTGGAATTTGTATCTAATTGACTTTTAAAGTCTGCCTCTGCTTCTTTTTCAACCCAAGTTTCGAGGATTATCACTATATCGTAGTTTTTACAAAAATCCTATACCTCTCTCAATTTTCTGCCTCCTGCCAAATTCCAGATAATACCTTTAAGTGTTTCTACTCCGTTTTCCACGAAAATTATTAGGTACTTCTCTGCCCTCTATCTCGTTCCAGGTGTATTCTTGATTCCCAATTCTCCATTTTATGTAGCTTGAGAAAGCTTGAGTTGTGCTTGTTCTCCATTAGCTTTTTTTTTGTTCCCCAAGAATCCAATTTAATTAGTGCTCCATCAGCAATTCGAGTCAATTGTTTAATAATAATCAATACTCTTGTATATGCAAAAAAAGTTTCTTGAATCTCCCTCTTCAAATTTCTGCCTTTTGAGCGAAATCCTCTTACTATTACAGAATTCTTTCTTGCCTCCCTTTCCTTCATTTCCCATCTGAGTTCTGGTTCGTTGAGTCTATCTGGACATTTTCCTGTCCTTTCATCTCTGTTTGCTCTCTTTTCTCTGTTACCAAGTCTCCCTTATCCTTCTACGTCCTATTCTACATTTTCTTTCAGCAAATTTTACTTCGCGGAAATTTCATTTTCTTCTTGCGTTTGCTGTCTCTATCCAAAGCAAACATTTTCCATCAAGTTGGTTTTTAAATCTTGAATTTTCGATTGTAAGCCAAGCATTTTATTCTTCAGCTTTGCGTTTTCTTCTGTTGATGCTAACTCTCTATCCTTTGCTTTTGATAGAATTGAAATTGTCACATCTTCTCTTGCCGCCCCACATCCCCATCAGAACCACAATAACCTGATCTCTCCAATTTTTCCACTTTTTCTCTAATTTCCTGTAATTGTGGCATCACTTTACTTTTTAACCAATTTTCTAGTACTTTTCTAAACATTTGTTCTAGGGTGGTCTCGCTTTCCAGTGTCAAAAAATCTTCTCCTTTTCTAGGGTGCAAGATAATCGTATCGTTTGCACTACACTCTGAATCACTCAAGTCTCCCTAATCATTTTCGTCAGTCAAATCTTCAGGTTCCTCCAACAGATCACCGTTCGAACTTCCCGCGTCACTTCGAATTGGAATTCTAACATCCAACACTTTATGGCGTACTCGTTATTCTGTTTGATCTCTCACTTGCGTGCCCTGCATCAGATAGTCTTCCATGCTTTTTGAATTTTTGCTCTCCGTCTCTATGAGTTTATCTTTTTTGTTGGGTCTTCCCAGTTTTCTTTTATCATTATTGTAGAATGATTAGCTGTTCCCTTGTCAGTATTTGTTTGGCTTGCCATCTTCAGTAAAATACTTGGACTACAGAGCTTCGCATAGGGGCCGCCAAAAGTCACGAAATGATTCTCGTCACGTGAAATACCTAACCTCACTTTTCAACAGCTGACGCTCCACATGCACTTTAATGTCTTTTTCAAACGGTTTTGTCCCCAAGTCTGAATTTTGAGCCAATGCGTTAGAATATTGTTGTCTAGTTTTTTGCACGCCTCATCTAAATACCTATACCTTGAAGCAAGCAGAGTTATTTTTTCGATCAAATATTTATATGTTGTTTAATAATGAAAAAGGGAAGAACAATAGTAGTAACGCGCAGTGTTAGCTGTATATGCATTTTCGGCGCGTATAATTTAGGTTATAGTCTTTAATATAATGATTTTATTAAAAAATCGGTTCTGCGTGCTTCAAGATATGAGTATGTAGATGACGCATGCAAGAAATGAGTAAAAAGTATTCAACCAGGCGGCTTAGGAATTCAGAACCAAAAACTTGTTTTTTTACAAAGTACAAAATATCTTTCAGAAAATAACTTGATTTATATTACACTTGGAACCGCGTTTATATCCGCTGTCCGAAAACGTAAATATACACTTATATCCTCCCGGAAGGGGATTCCGCCAATGCTGCTCAGCGAAAGGGAAATGGCCGCGCTGCGCTCTGATTAGCTTGTTTGTCACGTAATACTGCGAGGTGTTGTTTGCCAAGCGGATATAAGTTATAGTTATTCAGGGATATAATCACGAGAGGATATAAGTGAGAGATGATATAGCCCCGGTTCTGGTGTAATAAGCTATAAAATATTAATAAAAGTCAGAACTATGCAAAAAATAATTGGAAATATGGTACTAATTGTTTTAGGGCCCCAACCTCAATTTTTTCCACAATCCTGGAACCCAAGTGAGACACTGGACGCTAGTCGTTCATACTCGATTGCTTGCTTCGCTGACCTTTTCGTTGTTAGAGAATTAGAGCCGGTTGAGAAAAATGAAAAGTTGGTTATATATTAATCAATAGAATTTTAATAAGTTCCGTTAGATTTGTTAGATTATCAAATAAACGTTAAAAAAGGTAGAAGAAGATCAGATAATAACTTCAAGAGTTATCGCACTTTTGTTGCATTCACAAGATTTGTAAATATTTCATTTATTAGTTCGGATATTAACCGATTTTCAAAAACTTTGTTTTCATTTTCTTTAAATTATATAACGAAATTCATTCAGCCAATTAAAATTTAATTGAGCTAAGTCTTTATAATTTCAGTTATTGCAAGTTCAGAACAATGAGAGAGTCATTCGTGGTAGGTACACGAAAGTCGAGGGGGAAGCGGGAAGCCTGCCTCGGAGCCTGCCTAGCTGCCCGGCCCGAAAAACTAGCTGAGAAATTAATTAGATTAGTTTATTTATAGTCTAGTATTATATTGTTGACAATACATATTTCACATACATTTTTAAACACGCCTACATAAAAAAATTGGTTTTTATCTTTTTGCTGGCAGTCCTAAGTCTAGGTAAATTGTGAAGGAAAATTCATGGGAAATGCGAGTTGACCGTTCGACGGCGAACGACGAGGAGCGAAGAAGGGGAATGGGGGGAAGACTCCAACCCCTTCAAAGTAATTCCCATCGACTGCAACGCACTTATGCCAGCGCTTGATCCAGCTCTCAAAACATTTTTGATACTCAATTTTCGGTATGCCCATCAGTGCCGTTTTCGATTTTTGTATTATCTCCGATAGGCTGCTAAAACGCGTTCCGCGTAGTGGTTTTTTCAGTCGATCGAACAAAAAAAAAGTCACAGAGAGCTAAATCTGGCGAATTTGATGGCTTCAGAATTGTATTAGTTGAGTTTTTGGTGAGAAATTCACGGATAATGATGGCATTGTGCGACGGTGCATTGTCATGGTGTAAAATCCAAGAGATTTTTTTCAGAGATCCTTTCTTTTATAGCGAATTCGGGGCTCGTCGGGGAGTCGCCATTAACTCACCTGATGTCTGGATTGAGCGTCGTACTCAGAAACCCAGGTCTCGTCACCAGTAATGATGCGTTTGATGAATGCTGGGTCCATTTCAACCTTAGAAAGCATGTCTTGAGCGATATTGACACGATTTTTTTTTGCATGAAGTTCAGATCTCTTGACACTAATTTTGCAGCAACACGACGCAATCCCAAATCATTTACGATAATATCTTGAACAGATCCATAAGCAATGTTTAAGTCATCTGCCAGCTCTCGAATTGTTAACTTACGATTTTCAGCCAACATTTTTTCTACTTTATTAACGTTTTTGTCGGTTTGTGAGGTCGATAGCCTACCACTGCAATCATCATCATTGATGGACTCACGTCCATTGGTAAAACGTTCATGCCACTGATGCACAGCTGTTTTTTTTAGAGCATCGTTGCCAAAACACTTTTCCGATATTTCCAAAGTCATTTTGCCATTAAATCCATTTTTAACACAAAATTTAGTACACACACGTTGTTGCAAAATTAAATCGATTGCAAAAATCGAAATTCGCAAAAAAACAGATGCACTCAAAATTGCGTTACATTTAAAAATGTCAAGCTAGAAACTTGAAATTCGCAGGGAATATTGTTAAAAGCTGTGACAACCTACAGAAATGAAAAAAATGTGAATCGGACAGCAGGGGGCGCCACACGGTGATGATTCCGGGAACTTTTTGATCAAGGTGGTATTCTACACTCCCGCAGGATAGGGCCTTTAGTCGTATACAATTGTCTGTACAATCAGGTACAAAAATAGTTTGTGTTTCTCTTTGCTTGAGGTATATTGGTTTTCTTAAAATCATAATTTTTTCAAAAAGTAAACAAATTAATAGAAGAAGGAGGTTTTTATTACTCTAATCTTTAAGGATTAAAGCAAATTCATCATTGATAATTTTTACTTCAATTCAAGAAAATTTGATGAAACTCGATAGATTTATCAAAACATCTCCGAAAATGTAAGGTTATGCGAATTATTATTATCAATGTAACTAGCCCTAAGAGTTACAAATGATGTTAAATAGATTCCGATCACTATTTTTAATTCTCATACAAACTTGATTTTCTCCTGTCCGTTTTATAAGTGAAATTTACTGAAATTAAATATTAAATTCAATAGATATTTCTCAAGGTCCCTGAAAAATATGTTTATAAATTAATCAGCCTAAGCTCTCAGCATACACCCAAGAGTCATGAAAACTTTCGAAGTGCATTTTGACCACTTTTAAATACAGTATCGATTTTACGGATACAATTTTTTAATGTATTTTACTGAAATTTATACTGACATTGCTTAGACATTTCTAAAGAACTCTGCAAAACTCCGGATTTAAATTAATTAGCCTAATCCTTACAAATACACCAAATAGATATAAAAGATGATTTCCATTACTTTTTAATACTGTATCTATTTTTACGTTTACAATTTTTTAATGAAATTTACTAAAACATATTATCACATTGAATAGAGCTTTTTGAAGATCTCTGCAAAAATCTGGATTTAAATTAATTAACATGACACCTGAAAACACAATCAATAGTCATAAATGCATTCTAAATGCACTTCGATCACTTTTTAATACTGTATCTGTTTCCACGTTTACAATTTTTAAATGAAATTAACTGAAATTTATTATGAAATTGAATGGACCTTTCTGAAAATCCCTGCAAAAGTATGCATTGAAATCAAATATCCCAACCCCTCGAAATACACCCAACAGTCATAAAGTCTGAGAAATATATTTCGACCACTTTTTAACCCTCTGATGGGGCACATTTTCTGGCGTTCCGTTCATGGCGCAACTGGGTAAGTAGGTACCCAGAACATATTTCAGGGATGACAACTGACTCAATAGATGCACACTTCCAACTATAAGGTCGTGTTATCAGTTATCTTGTCATCAAGAAAAAGTATACTTATTTTTCAAACCTCAAGATTGTGAATATATGCCCACAAATCGCGTTAAATGCTTATAACTGGAATAGATCCTGAATTTTGGGTAGGGTTACATGCCTCACAATTAGGCCTTATTTTTCACCTAATAGAGCGACGACTCCCCCTAAACCCCTCTTCTTATCTTCTTCAGAATTTTTACTTTTATACTACCTCTTAGTACCTATGGACCCAGGGGCGCCATCAGAGGGTTAATACTGTATCTATTTACAAGTTTACAATTTTTAACTAAAATTGACTGAAGTTGATTATGAAATTCAATGGACCTTTCTAAAGATCACTGCAAAAATATGGATTGAAATAAAACATCCTAACCCCTCGAAATACGCCCAATAGTAATAAAGTTTGAGAAACCCTTCTGAAAATCTCTGCAAAAATCTGGGTTTAAATTAATTAGCCTATCTTTTCAAAATAACCCAATTGTCACAAATTCATTCAGAGTGCATTTCCAACACTCCTTAATGCTGTATATATTTTAGCATTTTCAATTTTTCACTGAAATTTACTGAAAATTATTATGACATGAATGGACCTTTCTGAAAATCTCTGAAGAAATATGGATTTAAATTAATTATTCTATCTCGTCAAAATACACCTGATTGTCAGAAATGCATTAAAAATGTGTTTTGACTACTCTCTAATACTATATTTATTTCCATATGTACATTAAGGTAATGTACCGAACGCATCACTGTCTATTCCTATGCTAAATCTTGAATAAACAATCAGTTCCCTTAATTGTCAATACGTGTTTCACTGTGGTTCACCCTACATTTTAACAGGTTATGGTTCCAGAATCGCGAAAGTCAATACTGTTAAAATTAAATTATTTAAAGCAAGTATAAAGTGATTGTAACGTGACTGAAAAGTGCGAGTCTTAGAACTCTGACAAAGGACACTTAGTTTTAAAAGGGAAACGTAAAGCTTATCTTTGAGTCAAAATGAGAACGATGATTGATACGCATATTGAGTCGCTTGGTAAGGGCAATCACGTACGTGGAAGCTTCATATGGAATCTTTGTTAACCAAAAACGATGCATGGGGTTATGTTAGCGGCGGCAAAGCCAAGCTGATCGTCGATAATAGAGATAATCATCTCTCATCTCAGGCTTCTTTGACGGCTGCAGAAACTTGGACTGACGCTGACCTGAAAGCCAAATATGATTTGATTTTGTCTATCAGCCCCTCTGAGCTGAAACAAATAAAAAAAAGAGTAACATCTCGTGAAGTGTGGCTTAAATTGTAGTCCATTTACCAATCGACAGGACCTGCAAGAAAAGCAACTCTACTGAAGCAGTTGATTTAAAAAAAAATGGTAGAAGAGGAGGATGCTCGTGATCAGATCTGACGATTTTTCAACGCGGTAGATAAGCTCGAAGAAATGGAATTGCAAGTGAATCAGGATCTCTTAAGGATTTTAGTCTTCTACAGTTAACCTGCGAGTTACGAACATTTTCGTGGTCTTATTGAGTCGAGAGACGAGTTAACGCAACCTAAAATATTAAAAGTTAAAATACTCGAAGAAAATGACGCGTGCAGATGCAAAGTTCGTGAGAACGTTCAAGGGAAAATGTATGTGAGCGGTTTTAAAGGTAAAGGCAATAATTACAGATACCCCGGTAAATCAAAAGAACAAAATTCAAATAATTGGGGCAATGATAAATCCGGCCGTAAACCGTTTAATTTTAAGTGCTTCCGATGCAAAAAGCCTTGCCATGAGGCAAAAGGTTGTGATTTAAGCGCCAAAGC
The DNA here is from genome assembly GCF_010883055.1 of Belonocnema kinseyi. Lineage (NCBI taxonomy): Eukaryota > Metazoa > Arthropoda > Insecta > Hymenoptera > Cynipidae > Belonocnema > Belonocnema kinseyi. The sequence continues at coordinate 18,041,292 of NC_046661.1, read as the reverse complement.
ATACAGAAAATGCAAGAGAAAAATGCAGTCGGCGTTAAAAGTGGGGGCTAGTGCGGGTGAACGACAGTGGTGCTTAGACAATGGCTGCACTTCGCCCATATGCAGTTCCAAAGAAAAATTTCTTGATTCAAATGCTTCGGGTTTGCCATCATCAAATCTTGCGAAAAATGCGTCAACGTGTATTGAAAGTGAAGGTACAATTGAAATGACTTGCTGGAAAATAGCGAAACGAAAGTTTTTAGATTAAAAAATATTTTGCATTTTCCTGATATGCGTTCGGATTTAATGTCTGTTGGTAAAATGACAAATATAGGGTTTGACGTCCTGTTCCGAAAGGAAAATACAATTGTGTTTGACTCTAACGGTAACCAAAAATTTGTTGCAAAAAGGATTAACGGTCCCTATTACGTTCAAGAGCGAGCTTAAGTTGCAGCTGCAGCGATGGCGGAGTCAAAAATATCCAAACTAGAAGTCAGGAATCAGCGTTTGGGGCATCTTAACGAGAGGGGCTTAAGACAACTCATATCAGAGTAAAAGGTAGAGGGAAAAAAGGTAAGCCGAGAGAGCAAGCTTCCAGCTTGCGAGATATGTTTAACGGGAAAACTAATTAGAAATCCCTTCCCTAAAAAGTCCGTACCCAGTGCTGAGCTACTTTATATCGTACACATCGATATCTGTAAAGCCATGAGAAAGGAATCCATGTGTGGGGCCAAGTACTTTGCTACTTTCATTGAAGGCTGTTTTTGATGGGGGAAGTTTATTTCCGTAACATCAAAGTGATATTCTACCACGTTGAAAGGGTTTAAACTACAGGCAGAAAACCAAACTAGAAATAGGATCAAGCATATGCAGTCCGATAAAGGGACAGAATACTGCAACAAGGAATTCGATCAGTACCTGGAATCCTGCGGAATCAAAAGAAGATCGGCAGTGCCCTATACGCCACAACAGAACGGAGTAACAGAAAGAAGGAATCGCACTCTTGTGAAGATGAACTGATGTCTGCTGATCCAAGCAGACCATCCTTTATGATTAACAAAGCACCTGAAAAGGGGAAGTTTGATGCTCCAGCTAAAGAATGCGTGTTTGTAGGCTATTCTGAGGAAGCGAAGGCTTACACGATGTGGATTCCTGACGACAGAAAAGTTATGATTTCTCGTGACGTAGCGTTCTCAGATGATCTTGAAAGCAGCGGAAAGTATGAGAATTTCACCCCGGAGGATCGTTGGATGAAGGAAGAAGCTGCGGCAAATAAAAAAGAAAGGGAAGTATCTCCTGAGAACCCTCAAATTCCTTGGAGAAATCAAGAAGCAAGATCTCATTTTGCATCAATTATACGTTACGATTGCCTTTTTAAATAGACGACTAGATAAAGAAATCTTCATGGAAATGCCTAATTTCTTGGAGAAAGGATTATCAGAGATGGTCCATTCTAATGGATTTAGAAACAAAAGCAAAGAAGAAGTCAAAGGCATGGTTCAAGAAATCCAGAAGAAAAACAAGGTGTTACTGTAAAAAAATCCCTGTATGGGTTGAAGCAAGCAGGCAGACAATAGAACGCAAGACTGGACGAGGAACTCAAGAACTTGGGATTTTGACCTTTAGAATCTGATACATGCGTATACACTGCAAAGTCGGGACAAGATTTAATGATCATCATTGTCTACGTCGATGATATGATAGTGACTTGAATAAACACCGATCGAATTTTCAAAATAAAACAACAATTAAGATAACTGGAAACATTCGACACTGTTTAGGCATGGAGTTTTTCAGAAACGAGAAAAAACTTTAGATTACTCTGAAACAATATACTAAGAGTCTTCTGCATCGTTTCGGGATGAATGATTCAAAAACCATGGTGACTCCTTTACATGCAAGTGCCAAGCTAAATAGACCAGAATCAATTTCAATGGAAGAACTAGGGGAATATCCATTCCGTGAACTGATAGGATCCCTGATGTACCTAGCTGTGAGAACATGCCCATATATCGCATTTTCCGTGAATTATCTCTGCCAATTGAATATCTGCTACACCAGAGAACACTCGGTAGCTGATTAAATTGCTTTCAAGATACCTGAAAGGAACTTTGGACAGCGATTAACTTCTCGATAATCGGAAAGTGTCTCGAAGGCTATGTGGATGCAGATTGGGGAATTAGGATTAACTTCTATATTTGCTGGAGCAGCTGTTAACTGGAAAGCTAAGAAACAAAGGACAGTAATACTTTCCAGTAAGGAAGCTCAGTAAATGGTACTCATTGAAGCTGTCAAAGAAGCCATCTACCTTCGTCGATTTATGAGTGAAATCGGTTTGCCAGTCCATAAACTAACTTTAGTATATAATGACAACCAGGCTGATCAAAAATTATCCCGAAACCATGCATTTCACTCAAGATCAAATCTTATCGCCTGGAATAAGATGCTGCGTACCCACGATTGAGCGGAAGTGTTAAGTTTGCACCCTAACTTAACACACCTGTGGGCGTTGTCCCTTTGAGATCACGTGTACGCCCCTATGCTTCTACTGTTCAGTTTACATTGAGGTAACGTATGATCATAACAGTTTAGAAATGCATTTCGACCAAATTTGAATTCGGTATGTATTGTGACATTTATAATTTGTACCTAAACTTTATTATGACACTGAATAGACTTTTCTGAAGATCTCTGTTCAAAACCTGGATTTAAATCAATTAGCCTAACCCCTGAAAATACACTTAATAGTCATACATGATTTTGACATGCATTTCAACCACTTTTTAATACTGTATCTGTTTTCACGTGTATAATTTTTTACTGAAATTTACTGAAAATTATTATGAGATTGAATAGACCTTTCTCAAAGTCTCTGAAAAATTCTTGATTTAAATTAATTAGCCTATCCCGTCAAATAACACCAAAAATTCATAAATGCTTTCGAAATGCATTTCAACCACTTTTCAATACTTTTCAATCAACTTAAATTTATTATCAGATTAAATACAAAATTTGAAGATCTCTGCCAAAATCTGGATCTAAATTAATCACCCTAAGCCCTCAAAATACACTCAATATTCATAAAAGCTGAGAAATGCATTTGGACGACTTTTGATTTCTGTATCTTTGTTCACGTTTTCCATTTAAAAAAAAATGTACTGAAATTTACTATGACATTGAATGGGCCTTTATCAAGGTCTCTGCAAAAATCTGGATTCAATTAATTAGCTTATGCCACCAAGCTATACCCAATAGTCAAAAATGCTTTCGAAATACATTTCTATCTCTCTTGAATACCTTATATATTTTCACGTTTACACATTTTTATTAAAATGTATTCTGACATTAAATGGACATTTATTAAGATCTCTGCGAAGATCTGGATTTACTCAATCAGGCTAAGCCCTCAAAACACACCCAATAGCATAAGTGCTGAGAAATGCATTTCGACCACTTTAAATTCTGTATGTATTGTGACATTTACAATTTTTACCTAAACTTTATTATGGCATTCAATAGACCTTTCTGAAAATCGCTGTAAAAAATTGGACTTAAATTAACTTGCCGAACCCCTAAAAGTACACACAATATTAATCAATGATTTTGAAATGCATTTCGACCACTTTTTAAAACTATAACTTTTTTCACGTTTATGATTTTCCAATGAAATTTACTGAAAATTAGTAGGACATTAACTAGAGCTTTCACAAGGTCTGTGTAAAAATCTGGATTTAATCAATTAGACTATCCCGTCAAAATACACCCGAAATTTACTCAAATCTGTCATCACATTGAATAGATTTTTTTAAAGACCTGTGCAAAAATCTGGATCTAAATTAATTAGCCTAAGCCCTCAAAATAACCCAATATTAATAAAATCTGAATAAGGCATTTCCACCACTTTCCAATACCTTGTCTACTTTCACGTTTACAATTTTCTACTGAAATTTATTATGACATTGAATAGACCTTTCTGAAGATCTCAGAAAAAATCTGGATTTTTATTGAAAATAAGATTTAGACATTTATTGTGAATACCATTACATTAATGGACTATGAGTGACCCGTGTCGTGATTCACACAAGAATAAATAAATTATCGCAGTTAAAAAAAAGAATACAGTGATGACATCTATTTCCGCATTAGAAAGGGCGCGAATTGCCAATTCCCACACTGTCCCTTAAGTTGCGCAAGTCCGGGCATGCACTCCCTGTGCTTAGTTCCGAGCAAACCTTTAGTTAATATGTCCGCTACCATCTTCTCCGTAGGCAAATGAGTTAGGTCAACAGGGTGTTCCTTCAATACTTGACGTATAAAGTGATGCCTCACGTCAATGTGTTTGGACCTGGAGTTATGTACTGGATAATCGGTGAGGTTACAAGCCCCTTAATTGTCGTTAAAAATAACTATACTGTCAAGCTCTGATTGTCCTCAATCCTTGAGGAACTTAATAAAGTATATGGCTCATATGACATGTCGCTTGTATCAGACTGACAAGTGACCAATGTTTTAAAACGAACTTACTCATAAACGAATAATAAAGAATTTTTTTATATCAGACAGGCTTGTCACGAACCACATTTTTGTTTGCTGTTTCTATCTAAAAATTAAGGCAATACAAGATATTTTATCAAAGATTTTGCTACAAGGAAGCAATGATCTTCTACAATGAGCACCAGTAAAGTTTAGAAAAAGTTTAAATTCAGACTTCCATTATACAATGACTTCATTAAAATGTCAATTTCCTGATCAAATTGAAATAAAACCCCGTTTTATAACTTCAGTCCTGTTCTTCATCAGCACAAGCTACTCCCACAATTATAAAAGGAACAATATTTATGCACTTAACCCTGGTGTAAGAAAATCTGGTTTTTCCTACTGGAAAAACAAATGTGACGATTCGGAACCGTGATTGTAATTGATGGTGATGGCACGACTGTTGCAGCTGCTTTTTATCTTTTGAGATTTAAAATGTCATTAAATTGACCAAATAAATTTATCAAACTAACCCGTTTTAAAAAATAATTTATCCTCAATCATCCACTTGTTTAAATGTTGTGAGCACTATATTTTTACTAATTTCCTCTTTTCGCTCAGTATCTTGACATGAGATTAAAAAAAAATAGTTAGATGAACATCATTCTAAATCAAACTGTAATAACACAAATATATATACACACCAGATATGTTTATTATTGAAGTAAAAAATTCATAAAATTGTAACGATACTACATTACACAGTTTTCTCTGTACAAAGTACTTAGTGGACTCTGAACCCAAATTGCTGGGGATAATTTTTAATCCTCCAACAATTTACTAATTCCTTTGAGAATCAGACTTAGGAATATTTTGCAATAATTGCTTCAATTCTGTTTTGTGATTCGGAATTAAAGTGATTATCTCGGACGTGACCACAGTCAATTTAAAAATTATATCTGAATGGAAAATTTATTAGAAAATTCTTGGTAGAGCTAGTTATCCTTGATATAAATCCCGAGAGCTAACACCTAGATGTGGGAATTTATCTAGCGGTTTAACGTCCGATCTACCAAACGAATTACGAAACAAAAGAAAAACACTCGTACTTATCATTTTTGCTGAATTTTTGATGTTGACTCGAACGGTGCCTCAGGACCGCGGTCGAGTGCTGTTGATCGCGGATCAATTAGATAAGAGGGTCTCTTCGGTGCGAGAATCTCTTTACACTAGCATGAGTACAATTTACTCATCACAACCATCAGGTCCGATTTGGATAGTGGGTGGAATGATTATGTTTAGGTCGAATGCTAAAAGTAGAGTGACCACAGGAATTTCATTTGAAAATAACAAGAAAATGCTGATTGAAAACGATTTTTCATTGTGAAATGGTCGTTGTGTACCTATGTAAGAATATTAAGAATTTGATGAGTATGAGGGCATTTTTCGTTATTTGTTAATCACATGTCTGCGAGCTTTAAGAGAATTTATTTATTTCCAAAATGATCTTGGGCAATTTCGAATTCCTACATAGCTTTGAAATTTTGTTTACAGGAATACGTCTTTTACAATTTTTCTTTTTTAGTTAAAATTTGTAAAATTTTTCTTAGTATTAAACTATTTAGGTCCTGAAGTTTCTGTTCGTTTCGACATCAAATTGGCATGAATGTTTTTGTGAAATAACTCAGAAGCTAAAAATAGGTAATCAGGAATCTTATATTTTACTAGCATTATAATATGCAAATAACAGTGCGCAAATACCAGTGTTTATAAAGTACAAAACGATTTTAAAAATCAAACGCGTACGCTTATAATATACACATAGTATCCCTTCCATACCATGCAACAAAAACTAAAAAAAAAAATACTAGGATGAACCTTTAATTTATTGCCATTTGCATTCTAAGTTAAATTTTCCGTGAGAAGGTCACGGAATAATTGCAATAGTTTTGTTTTGCAGCGTTTAACAATAAAAAATACAATGCCTGTTATTAAAATAGACTGAAGGCGGCTTCAAGCGCATCGTCTTTCAGTAACAGCATAATACTTAAGCCCCTAGGGTACGATGTAGCATATCCTTTCCGTTAATTCGGTCCGCCAGCGAGGTTGCGATTAAAAATTTTTTTATTCTTTCTTCAATATTTTGATAAAGAATTCGTTGTATAATAAATACTAATAAAATAAATTTAATATACTATTTTTACATATAACATTTAGGATATAAAGGATTTTCACGACTAATTTTTTTTAGTTGAAGTGCTTGTAAATAACTTCGACTTATCGAGGGGAATTTATTTTATAATTGTAATTTAAACGTGCTTGCATTTTTTCATAATTCCTGACAGTGTAGGGTTATAATATAAAATTCGTCATGATGATTATTTTAATTAAATCTTTCCACTTAAATAACAGTGTAGTTTATTTTTAATTAGGAAGGATTATAATATTTTATTATTTAGAATTAAAAATTTTACCATAAATATTTTTAATTTCTGTAGAGTGAACTTTTATATATATATATATTTTTACCAACTGTTTTTAGCAGTTCTAATTTGGTGAAATTTATTATTTCGGAAAATTTTATACCAGCTGCAGGTCCAGTGCAGGTAATTTCACACCTATATTTTCAAGGTGAGAGATTACCACTACTTTTTTCGTCGGTGTGAAACATGTAGGTTTCTCGGTTACTGAAGTGGCTGATGTATCCACACCTCTAGGTTCCGGAGTCGGTGTTGGTATGTCTGTTTCTGCATACTCGACATCTTGCACTGGATATCGTCGTCGTTGGAAGTGAGAAAAACATGAAAGTAAAATGGCTGCTAATAGTGATCCACGTAATAGATAAGAAATTCTTCCCAGGAGGACCGCGCTTAAACCAATATATAGTTCATGGATAAGCATCGTTTATTCTATTTTATTTTGTTCATTGCAGCTAATCTCGTGTAACTACTTTCCTACCTCTTCAAGGATTTTCTTGTTCCATGCCAATGATTCATTTTTTTCTGATGTTTTTAGAAGGATATCCTGCTAGACCTTGAGAGACTTTTTTTGGATAATCTGACATCAATACTCCTTGCGTTCTGGACAGATTAAACATTAATCTTGGTTTATGAACTATTTTGGTTAATCCTCTTGTTTTCCTTAGGATGAGGAAAGTCATATATGTTGTTTTTTAATCACAATCCTGGTTCTACTTGAAACATACATAGTTTGGTTTCATTTATTTTTTAACTAGGCCTTTCTGAACACCTTACTTCTGCAGAGAGAGATGTCAGTAAGATGTATTTGCACGAATTGAAAGAGAATTCAGACGGATGCCAGCATGTTCTTGGACATCCCGGAAAACTGGCACCAATCGATCTGTTTTTAACAAACTTGGATGCAGCTTTCCTTACCTGGTGGCGTGAATGACATTCACAAAATCCATTAAATATTTCAGCAAATTATCAAGAATTTGATCGGTATTAAGGTCAAAAAAATGAAATAATATGGCCAAAAAAACTTAACCTTAAAAAATTATAACGGTAGAAGAAAGATAAAATAGTTTTGGATCTGCTATATCTGGAATTGTTTGCATTCTTCAATCTAAAAGTTAGTCAGCTAATCTGATGTAAAATCAGTCCCTACTGCGATCGAGTGCAGTATTCTTTCCAATACTTGGGTCATATTTAAATTCCACATAAATTTTCCGGTAGTATTAACTCATGCGACATTTGCGTCAGACAACTATGCCTCCAAGAAATCCTAGCATCGGCGTAGTAGTTCAGCGTTTCCTTATACTTGACGACAAGGACGACGGATACTTTCTTTCAACGTAGCGACTTAGATCCTGCATTTGTTGACCGATGTTTTCCTAATATATTTGAGCCAGTTTGATCTTCACTTCCAGCTGGTAATCCATGATAGCTGTTTAGCAGTCATACCCTAAAATCGGTCTGCAATATTAAGGCAGGGTACTTAAGTGTAGTTGGTGGGCTTTTAATGCTACATGCATTTTCTCCACATGTGAAAACGTTGCTATATTCCAGTTGCCGATAACTCGTCTCATTGGTGACAAAGACTCATAATAGCTACCCGTGCTTGCTTGGAAAGTTGTGATTCTATAGCTGTAGTCCTTAGTCTCTTTGCTAGCTGCTATATAGGAAAAGCAACACTAAGAACACTAAGACTACTGTGAAAGGCCCTATTCCTCTGCTATCACATTTACCCTCCCTTACATTCTTAAGGACTTTAATCTGATCTCCCCTTTTTGCCTTCAAAGGGCGGGTTTTCTCATCGCAGCATTTCTCAGATCGAGTTTTCGCAGGAATTAGATTTCGCACAGCGATTTTTTTTGGATTTACGTGATTCTAGTGTTTAGGTCATGAAGAAATGTACCGTAGTTGGCTTAATATTATTTTACATATTCAGTTATTACAATGTGGATCCTTTTGATGGATCCATTTGTTTCTGGACGATATCCTGATGCTCCATTTCTCGTTCGATGCCCCTCTAAAATCGTTCAGCAGACTCCATTTTTATTTGTATGTTATATTCGTTTATTATTTGTTGGAAATTGTATTCGTAAGTTGGTCCGCAGTACTTAGGTAAGTCCTTAAATTTGTATTTTCTCGCGGTGAACAGTTCTTGCAATCCATTCATATGGCGGAAGGCGTTCATTCTCCATGTTGTGGTCGTCCTGCTCATCGACCCATGGTACTTATAATATCTCCTAGTGCTTAATCCAAATGGAAGGTCGCGGTAGAACTCACTGGTATCATCACATCTCGTGTAGAATGATGAACCAAGGATCAGTGTAGTTGTCCACAAGAACATCGCATACATTTTATTTTTATTTGATTCTTCCTATAAAAATGGGCTACGTTGTTTAGGGCTTATTTCAAGGTTTACTTAACAGTAGGTTACTAAGAGCTTATCCGCGTGCTTTGTGTATCTTGTACCATCGTCGGTGTCGAGGATTCCATTGTGCTTTCCGGTGAGGCCCACGATCGTATAAGTTCCAGATGCACATTTGTCTTGTCAAATATATTCTTCCTCACATCCCTAAACATAATGACTTTATTACCAACATGTGCGTTCAGTGGTCTTGCCTTTTCGTCATTACGTACCTTCGAAGTTTCTTTAGATTTGATCATGTTTTTAGCTGCAATTCTCTAAATTTCGCTTAACCTTATTAAAAAATCGCACAGGTAAGTTTCATTGGTCTCCAGCCGTGCCTTGGATAAGAAGAAACTGGGCATGCGTGCATCTTCCCGTTATATTAGTTCGAAGGGACTGAATTTGGTAGACTCGTGTACCGATATGTTATACGTGAACATCGCTGAGGGTAGTAACATATCCCAATCATCGTAATCTTTTGCAAAATGTTTGATGTAATCAGTAATTACGATATGACTACGTTCCTGAGAACAGCTGGTTTGTGGGCGGAACCCGGGCGTAGTAATTCCTAAGACCCCGAATATTTTTCATAGCTCTAACAGTATCTGATGTACTCGTTAACGTCATTCCGCATTATTGGCCAAGTATATCGTTCCCGTATCCGTCGGTATGTCTTGGGAACTCTTTTTTGTTCTCCGTAAAGACTATTATGGAATTCCGCAATGATTTCGGGGCTTAGTGTTTCAGGTGGGACTTCCAGCCTGCCGTGACATAGAGCAATGGTAACATTACCACCCTGGAATTCCCGTCGGTTCACGAAATTCGTCGGTTCACAGTCTCCCGAATTAAAGTGGGCGTAATTGTCTCTGCGGTATGTGAAAGGCTCAGTGCATCCACGTTGTATCACACCTTCAATTGGGGTAGGCGGCTGTGCATTAGCGTTATTCTCTGCACCTGAAATAATATCCCCTTCTTCTGAGAGGGAAAATAAATCATCTATATGCGGTAACTGTACATTCAGGGTGTTCCTCGGCGAGAGGGTAATGGTTTGCCCCTCTGAAGAACGTGCGGATGGGTTGAGCTGCCGCGGAAGCAGAATATACTTCCTGCTGGCAGGCATCCTGTTTTTCTGGTTGCCTTTTTCCATTCGATTACTGCTGGCTACCAGAGTTGAACTAGCAGCGGGTATGGTCGAAGCGATTGGTGTCTGGAATGATGACTTCCTTAATAGTTGAGTGTCTATAATGGGAAACTATATCACCTCGGCTGATTCTTTAAACCGAACTGTGTTTCTTCTGGCCACCCCGGCATTTTTTGTTTTGGGTAGTTTTTCTGTGGCTAGCGCAGTATCCGTGGGTTCTATGGCGTCTCTTGTATCGAGGTGTCTGCCAAAGGGTTCCATGTTTTGTAAGGAGAGTAGTGATTTTTTGTCATCCTCTCCTTCCGACACAGCCGTGCAATCTATTTGAAATGCCTCATCTTGGTGGACTTCGTCAAGTCCTTTTTCGTCCCAGAAGTAGAACTGATGAGCTTCTAATGATTGGTCAAATTTGGAAATGGATCGTTGAATTTCTGTCCCTTTCAGTATAGATTTGAACGGTGTTGTTCCTGTGTCTTTATTACTCTGATCGTTGTTCCGTCCACGCTATCTGTAAACAAAATTCTAGGTGTTCCCCATTTCGAAATTACACGCTTATGAAATTCTTTTTCAATGGTTGACGATAATTTATTTTTTAGTGGAATTATTTCTACCCATTTTGTAAACATATCAACAAAAACTAAACTATATTGATTTTTAGATTTTGTCATTGGTAGTGGACCCATCATATCAAATGCCACCACTGTTCATTGTTCTTCGATTATTCGCTTTCCCATGAAACCTATCTGATTGTTTACTTTAGGTTTTATTCTTTATTAAATATCACATTCTTTCACATATTTAAGAGTTTCAGAATACATTCCTGGCCAAAAATAATTTTCGGAAATTTTCGCGTATGTTTTTTCCATACCTAAATGACCTGCTTCTTTGTTATCATGATTTTCAATTAAAACTTGTACCCTTACTTCTTTTCGTATTGTTAATTTCTAGGGATTGCTATCTAAATTTAAGCTTGATTTTAAATGGTGGGTTCTATAAAAATACAATTGAATACCGCGTATATGCCAATCAGAATTTTCCTCTGGTTTTTTTTACCTGAATCATTTTCTTTTTATACCAGTTATCTTCAATTTCTTCAAAATCTTTTTCATTCGATTATATTGTGCTGGCTAAAATACTTGAGACTTTTATGTGGTTTTCATTTGTCCTTGATAAAGCATCTGGTACCTCATTTAAATTTCCTTTTCTGTATACAATTTCATAATCGTATTCTAACAATTCTAAAGCCCATCTTGCTAATCGACCTGTTGTATTATTTAAGTTATGTAACCATTTTAATGCAATATGATCTGTGGTAACTTTAAAAGAATAACCCTCTAAATATGGTCTAAATTTTCTAATCGCCCAGATTACGGCTAAACATTATTTTTCTGAAGCTTTATATTTTCGTTCGGCTCCATTCAGACCTCTACTCGCAAACGCTATTACGTAATTTTCGCAATTAATTGTTTGTTTTAAAACAGCTCCTAATCCTATGTCACAAGCATCCGTTTAAGTTGGAATGGACTTCCAAAATCAGGGCAGGCTAAAATTGGTGCTGTCGTTAGTAAGTATTTAATTGTCGTGAAAGTCTGTTACTGTTTGTCAGACCATTCCCACTTTACTTCCTTTCTTAATAACTTTTGTAATGGTTCCATTATTTCTGCAAATTTGGGGATAAATTTCGTATACCATGAAGTCATTCTTATAAGTCTTTGAAGTTCAACTGTTTTTGGCCTTGTAATCCTTTTCAATTTACTTTGAAACCCAAATATTTTATTTCAGAACATCCAAATTCGAATTTGTCTAAACCTATTGTTGAACCTGCATTTTTAATCTTATCTAAAACTATTTTCAAGTATTTCAAATGTACTTCAAATTTTTTTGAGACTATGATTATATCATCGAGATAACAATATATATTTGGCTTTAATTCTGGTGTTATTATTCTGTCCATCAGAAGCTGGAATGTAGCAGGAGCATTTGTTAATCCAAATAGCATCCTCTTAAACTGATAAATTCCTTTGCCTGAGACTATAAAAGCTGTAATTGGTTTCGATTCTTCGTCCAGGTGTATCTGATGCTGAATGAAGATCGATTTTAGACATGTACCTTGATGATCTTAATGTATCTAATATTTCAGACATTATTGGCATTGGGTATAAGTCTTTTTTCGTAATTTTATTTACCTTCCTGAAATCTAAACAAAATCTGTATTTCCCATTAGGTTTCTTAATCATTACTATAGGATTTGACCCATCACTACTAGAAGGTTCTATAATTTTTTCCTCTGAAAGTGTAATTTCTCATACATAAATTCCCTAATTTTTGGCGATACATAAATGTATCTTCCCATGTTCATGACCTTGCACATCTATTTTATGGCTAGTCAAATACGTCGATTTTAATTCTGTTCCCTGACCTATTACTTTTCTTTTAATCAGATTTTCTAATAGCACTTGTTGTGCTTCATTGAACTCTACTATGCCTTCAGAAATTTCTTTGCAAAATTCAAAATTTTTCTTTTCTATCATCACGCGCGTAATATTATTATTTCTCAACGCATTATTTCTAAAATTAAACCAATTACTTTTTCTAATTGCGAATATTTTTTCTATTATTGAATCATTGTTTCTTCCTTTTTACCTAGCACCGTCTTTAATTTAGAATCATTTTTCTCTTTATCGCATTCCAATGGCCCTTTAAATTCTGTATCTAAATTCCTATCTTTATTTTTCGCCTGTAAATTCGTGTTTATTTTGTTTCTATCCCTATTTTTTTCGTTTATCTCTCTACGTTTTGATTAGCCCGCTTATCTAATCTCTGTACGCCCACGCTGGCACCTGCCAGTGTTGCGTCGCTCACCATGTGGGGGTCTAGGGTGTGGGAAACCATGCTCTTGTATACTCTGTGCCGGCTGTGTTTCTGACGGGATCGAGCTTAGTGCATCACCTGTAAGGAGAATTTGGGGTGGGGTATGTGGCGAAACGGAAGAAGAGACTTCGCACGGTAGCAAATCTGCCTCTTTCTCTCGCATGTCGTTTCGCAGTCTAACCTTCGTTCCGAATTTCAATTTATTTTTCTCACTTTTTCTATTCTTATTCTTTTTCGTATTTCCTTTCGTTTTTTTCGTTATTGACTCCTGCATTTTAATTAGTTTTGATCTAATCGCATATTTAATGTTTGAAAATTCTGGTAACCACCAAATTTTTGTCTCATAATCCATTTTTATATCTAATCGTTTTATCATATCGCTTCCTATCATTCCTATCGCTCAAATTGGGTACTAGCCTGAACCATGAATATTTTTCCGTATGACTTATTTTGATTCGGATTGAGGCCTGTCATGTAATTTTTAATTTTTGTCTATTTGCTACCATTAATGTGTCGTTTTTCGGTTTTTTAATTTCATAGTGTAATTCTTTAATTGTCTTTAAAAAATTTTCACCTATATCAGAGTGAGCTGCACCGGTATCAATTAGCACTTGAAATTAATGATTTTCGAAATCTATCATAAGGTGGCATCTTGTTCTGTCCGAATCATTTGTGTCTATGTCAAGTAATTATGGCGATCAAGTATATCAATTATATCTCTCATTTAAGTAAGTTTCTTTAAAATCTTCAATAAATTGATCTAATTATTGGAAATTATTTTTATTTACTTGCAACCTACCTAATGCTTTGTCTTCGAAAACAACATTTAAATTTTCTACAATGTCTCTTTCATTAGTTTTATATCCTCTTTTAAATCTCATTAGATTATTTAAAAAATAAGTTGGACTATTTTTTGTGTTATTTTTGAATTTAATTAGCCAATTAGACATAATTTGGAAAGGGGTTTGAATCACACCGAATGGAAAGAGAGTTGCAGGAATTTCATTCATGTTACGAGTATTTTCATTTATCTCTTCTCTTCCCCCCTCGGTCCTTCTACTCCTATCCATTTTACTTTGCGTTTCTATTTCGTATCATGGTCAACTTGAGTTTCGTCTGATTGATTGCCTGTATACCGGTCTTGGTAATGAGTATGTGTCCCCTTGACCGCTACCCCTGTTTACTATTATGCTTTTCCTTGCACCTGCCAACGAGTGCCTTTGCTCATTAAAATCTAATTCTGTTTCTTCGGAATGAACCGTATTTTGTATATTTCGAGACTTATTACTTTGATTGAATAAATTTTGCATTGCATTTAAAATTTCATCCATTTTATCATTTAAGATTTTAATTTCTTCCGAAACTTCTTTGATTTTAATTTTATCACTTTTATTTTCTTAAAAATTAATTAATTTTTGTGCCTCATTCCAAAGTTCATTATTATTTTTTATAAAAGAACCCATTTCGAAAGTTCAGTTAATAATTCTCGCACTTTCTTTCTCTTGTCTTTCTATTTCCATTCGTAATTTTTTGCGACCAACTTTTACTTTCTCTGCTCTTTATTTTTTTATCCTAACTGTTTCTTTTCTAAGAGTTTCTTCCCTTTCTAACCGACTCAATTCTAATCTTTCCCTGTCTTTTTCTAATATTTCGAGTTCTTTTCTCTTGTTTTCAATTTTTCTATCTATTCTATATGTTTCTAATTCATCATTTTCAAACTTTCTACTACTCTCATTTTTTAGTCTCCAATTACCTAACGTATTCTCAGTATTTGGAGATACTATTCCAGTTTCGTGTCTATGTGAGGTATGGTTTTGTCTGTTTGGGTCTGGGGTACTTTTTGTCCGTTTTTGTGTTATCGTTCTTGAGATGGCACCTTTCGCTTGATTTGTATCCCCCCCCCCCCCCCATTTTAACTCTCTATGTCGTACCGTTACGAATTCTCAGTTCAAATTTCTTGCTAATTCTTCTCTTCTATTTTCTCCTTCGACCGATTGAATAATAATATTTTCGTTTTCAAATTTACCCGCATCTGCTTGTACATTATTTTCTTCCAATATAATTTCCGGAATTTCATTAGTTTTCCTATTCCCTCTTGTATTTTCGACTGAATTCGCCATTTCTAGAATAATTTTTATTTTACTGGACCTTAACTTCATTCGATTTTTTCTATTCTCTTTCTATTTTCTTTTGACTAGCTCAGGGGTTCCTACGGCTGGTTAAAACCCGGCACGTTCACTTAAGTGAGCGTCTCGGTTTTAACTACTTCGCAGTTACGCTTAGCCTGACTGCATTGCGGACGTATCCACTAGGGGCGGAAAGTGTTAGGGTTGTTTATATGATGTCACTGGTTCCTAGTTCGCGCGCCAATTTTCGTTACTGACGCCGCTTCCTTCTCTAACTTTGTTGTTTCTCATTCAATTTCCTCCTAGTTTTTTGCTATCTTTCTTATTTTACCCGTTCTAACTCGGTTTCTCCTATTTTCATATTGATTTTTCACCAATTTATTTTAAGTCTATTTTAAACCCTTCACTGACTCAATCCTGGCACAAGGTGTACAAGTAAGGCGAGTTTTATCAGGTTAATTTTATTTATTATTATCGATAGTGGAACTTGAAATCGGGCTGTTATCCCACCAACGTTTTATCGGACATATATACAGGCCTAACCGTAATTTTTCGGACTAAATTACATATATCCTACCCGCACCTTTTTTAAAACATAATTTTCAAATCAAACTACAAATTTACAAAAATCAATTTAAAAAATTTTTCAACCTAAACATTAAAACTGAAATTTCTCTCAGTCCATGGCACACATGAAATATGATTTCATACATTTTATTCATTTTTCGACTTCTATTCTCGACTTATAGGAGTTTTTGGAGAGATTGTGGGTTCTTAAGGAGGGCTCATATTTATGAGGTATCTCGCAAATTAAAGGTTGGAAAGGATTTGGTTGTCGAGAAACAATGTGAAGTCAATAATGGACAAACGATTTAAACATAAGAAAGTTAATTTATTAATTAACTTAAAAATCCGCAGAAAGAGATGATACTACAACTCTGAGGCACGCGGCGAAGCCAAGATGGGTTCCTAGAATTTTGGAGGGAACCCGGGCAACAAAGCCAAGATTCTTAACTGCATATGGTGGTGGTTGATCCTCCTTGAGGCAATCGTTTTGAGGCGAGGATGCGTCGTTGTCGGGATGACGAGGGGTTAAGGTGTGGAAAGTTCTAACGATTCGATTCAGGGGCAGGTAGCACAAGACTGAGTTCCTCGGAGCAGGTTTTCGGCAATTAAGAACTGGGGGTGTTGTTCCCCACTCCTAATCATGGGATCGCAGGGCCGTACGATAGCGGAGTGCTTACAACTTTGTTACACCGCTATCAAGTATAAGCAGCTTGGTTCAAAAATAGAGTAGAAAATAAAGTAGTAAGGTCATTCGTCTTGAAAACCGCGATCTCTCGTTATTATCTCTCTCCTCTTGCATCTTAATATTAAAAAAGTGGAAACTCGCGAATCTGATTGTTCTCCGAATCTAACTCTGAAAAAGATTGAAAGTTGTCGTCCTTTTCCCTTTCGGCGATTTCCTTCCAGATTTCCTCCTTGATGTCTACTCTGTTATCGGAGGGACTTCTGAGTACAGAAATATCCGCGATAGTTTCTACTTTGTCATCAGATGAAACCCTGTTTAACTCTGTTTTTGACTTAAGGTTACTACTCTAAAATCTTTTCCGATCCAACCCTTGTTGGGTGTTGTTTGAAAGGGTATGAAAGGCACAATCAAACTCATGGGGACCCTCGATTTCCGTGAAGATGTTTTCTCCCCTCTCGCGCAGATGGTTTATGAATCGGATGGTTATAGTTATGATAACTACTTTCCCTGACGGTTGTACTGCCTTTTTAATTTTATGTATAATTAGCTTGTCCGCTAGAAAGTTTTCCGCTATTAGTTGCTGTTGAATCTGTTCTAGTCAGTTTTTAACCTTTCTTCCGCCTCTAGGTTTGAACTTATTTTTCAGCTTCGAATAAGCTATTGTTTTGAGCTATTCATGCCATGAACAGGTTAACAGTCAGTTTTATAGGTTACTTTTATTTTTGACTGAACAGTCCCAGGGACTCTAAGGCAACTCGTCCCAAGATCCCGTGAATCCTTGGGTGCCCCAACGAGGTCAGAGAGGAGATGACCTCAAAGGACAGGGCTATGTCACATATGGTGATTTGTATAGCGCCTATTGTTTGGATACGGTAACCCACCACTGTGTATTCAATCGGGACATGTCGCGCGAACGCTATCAAAAGGGACAGTTCCGAGATAAAATTTAAGTCAAAGCTAGTGCACAAGGATAACCCCACATCACCGCGCCAAATTGAGGGAGAAAATATACTAATGCCGGTAGGGGTCTGCCTTTCGGGCGCAGCCGTTAAATCTGAAGCGAAGGGAGGCATCCGTGCATTGTGACTTTGGGTACTTCTGATTCTATGAAATGTACGTATAATCAGTAAGACCCTTAGTTGAATAGTAAAACTAGCCCAATTCAATTCTTTGCTTCTTCAATTGAAATTGTTAATCGTAAATCATCCAGGGGCTGGCCCATAGGCTTGCATTCTGAATCTTAGGGAAGATTTCAAAAGGCCGTTAGGCTTGTCTATTCTCCTTGCATTTTCGATTGATTATTTTAATTTAAAAAAATGTATTATAACTATAGAATTGTTCACAAATATTATCAAATAATAAGAATCAAGAACACTCCTTTAGTTCTGCATTGAAAGTGAATTACTCGTAGTTTAATTTCATTACAAAATTAATTAAATCCCTCAAATACATTCAAGCGCTGGCCCTTAGACTTGCATCTTGAACCTTTGGGGAACTTTCAACTGGCCGTTAGGCTTGTCTAGACTTCCTGTGATTAAAGTGGATTATATTATTTTTGGTGGCCATAATAATTGATGAAATATTTTCTAATTTTATTTGCAAATAAAACCAGAAAAATTTTTAGTCGGTTATTCATAAGCCTAAACTAATTTTTCCACTAACTTCAAAACGAAATCAATCCCTTGAAAACATTCAAGTGCTGGCCCTTAGGCTTGAATCTTGAACCTTTGTGGAGCTTTCGACTGGCCGTTAGGCTTGTTTAGACTCCCTGTATTAAATTTGGATCATATTAATTTTGGATGGCCATAATAACTGGTGACATATTTTCCAATTTTATTTTGCAATAAAATGAGAAAAGTTCCTTTTCGGTCATTTATAAATCGGAACTAATTTGTCTACTGAATATAAAATCAAATAAATCCCTTGAAAAAATTCAAGTGCATTCCCTTAGCCTTGCTATCATGGAGCGTCGGGCACCACTTTTTCACTCGCGTGACACGGTGCACGAACTGTCACTCCACTCTAGTCCTTCAACCCCACTTTAACACTGGCTGCACACAGCTAATTTATTTTACATTTAGCAGATTTCCATCTATTGGTTTTTCAAACTGGTTTTCAGACAATTAGTCTGGTTTTTCAGACAATTAGTCTGAAATCTGGAAAAAGTGATGAACGACTGCCCTGAGGCAACAGGTAGGATGGATCTCTTAAGCAATGATACGGCTATGCCTACATTTTTGCCTGGGAACTCTCGCGGTCTGATGTGGCCCATGTGACCACAATTGCTGCGTTTTTAAAAATGTATGCAACTAAGATTACCTGCTGGGCACGTGCAGTGTTGCTGAACCGCTAAGGTAAAAGCTCTGAATAATTATTTGAATAAAAATTCCATTTATTATTGGGTTGATTTAGAATTTTATAATGGTATACTTTTCTCGTGGTTTAGTGAGTTTCGAAATCGAATTGATTCTTGATGAAAATGTTTACCTCACCCCCTTTTTTGTTAGTTATTCTTGTTAGTAAACGAATTGGTTTTCATTTATTTATCGACTAAGTGATTTTAAGAAGGAATGGGTAAAGTTACTATCAGTTATTACCAATATTATTGGAATTCGGATTTTCATCACATGATATTAAATTTCAAATTTGGGTAGCTAACCGAAAGTGATAGATTTTTTCTTATGGATTTTTAATATTCATTAACAATTGATATTGTTAATTAAGCTTTAGTGGTCTTGCGGGTCGCTAGGAGTTTCCGACGAGCATGAGTGACAAAAAGTGGAACGAGTTCATAGGCGAGGAAGGATCCAGGGATCGTTACTATTATTCAGCCCGCGCGTGGTGTAATTATAGAGGTCTCTGTCCACCGCTATTTGCCCCTTTCCCCGTTTCCTTGAGTTCAATAGAGTTCGCATAGGAAAGTTGACGGCCTCGGTCACGGTGCAGTATATGTATGAGGCGTGGGTACTGTGATAGTGAGCAATGAAAAATTTGAATTGCGCACCCCCACATAGTCCACCGTAACACTCCTGTCAAATCACATGTACGGAGGTCGGTCTCCTTATTATTTCTTTATGGTGATCGAATATTAAGGCATCTTAGCTTTTCCTTCATCCATGGAACCACTTCAAATGAATAGTACAATGAATAGTACTACCGGTACGGCAAGCATGTTTGTTGCAGATACTTTGTTTCTTGCAGATACTTTGTTCCTTGCCGACAGTTCAGAGGATCAAATCTGCCAGATAAGACGTTTCTATTTACATCAAACATTATTCTCAATCGATGTTTTCATTTTAACTTTGGAGCATTTTTGTAACCCAAAATATATTCCAATATCCTTAGACTATTCCTTCACAATATTCAGAGCTAAGTGTAGTTTCTATTTATTTTAACATAGATATTGAGATCATACATGTAAAATACATTTGTGACCTTATTCTTTCGATTTCCAGTTTTGCCGCAGAATTATCCTTGGGAATGGCTAAGTGTGAGATATAGTGGTAACAATGTAAGGCAAAAGAGGAGAGGGTTCATGGTGTCACCCTGAAAGACAATTCTCTGTAGGTTAACGTTGTTATTGTCACATGATATTTCCTGGATGAGATAGGAATTCTAGTTTTCTAAAGCAGCATCAATTTCTCTATGAACCGCATGATGTGCAGGTGAACCTCTAAGCTTTCCGACAGATATATGATAAGTATATGGTTAGTTGTATCGAGAGCTTTTTTGCAATTATTCTAGGCCGTCAGCAGGTGGCTCTGGCAGAATGCTGCGTTTTTGTAGACACATCTATCGACAAGCATGTTCTCCCTACTTCATGCCACGCCTTTCTTTGAGCCGCGTTGTTCGTATAATTTCTTACCACACAGGTCCAAATGTCTGGACAACCCTCTCATATAGGATAGCCTTAAAGACTTTACACACTACTCGGAAATCAGCTCTTCCGACTTTCGATATGAGGTGCAAATGCAGGCCAAATGCTGGTGGGTTAAAGAAAAATTCTTCCACAGGTGTTATGAGGACCTTGTACAGATCCTTGAAGCTAAGTATGTTCTTAGAGTCTTCTTCCCGTAGACGCTGCACTTCGTGGACTTTTCTCCAAAATAAATCGACATCTTCTGGTTTGGGTGGATGGTCGACAGCAACTGAAGGATCTTATTAATAGTGTGATATCCGTAGTTCGAGCTCGAACCGTCGAACCTTTTCGGTGAAATTCCTGCTAGATATTATGTAATAAATTATACACTGAATCCTTGACGTGTACTGTCTTGCCCAAATATCATTGTGGTGAGTTAACGAATTCGCCTTTTGGTCTTATGATCAGCCGTTGGTTTTATTTTATTATCTGCATCCGCCAAAGTTCTTGCTGAATTAAAAACATCACAACTGATAGTACAGAGATCGAATTCTTTGGAAAAATCGCCAAGAAGCTCGGCATCCAGTTCAGCCAGATCTTTAGGCGTAAGAGAAACCTGGATGTTGATGTTTCTCTGGGTCATGAAGAAACGCTTTTATTACATTGGTTGCTTGCCGGTGTTTGGTATTAGTTTCGCCTCTTTGTCTCTGTTTCCAGCTTGTTCTTGCTGCGGTAGATTAGGCGCTCTGCTTACCTAGCCTCCTTTTCCAGAGCTTTTCGGCATGTATTCGCAGATGTTGATCCAAAATGTGCGATAATACAAGGGGGTTTCTCGCACGAGACAGCATGCGGTTGTGTGATGTTATCTTCTCGTTTAGGGGCAATACTGGTACAGTAGCACTCTGGCAGGCCATCATTGAGCTGATTCGTCTATCTGAATGTTAGGAGGCCTGTGCGTTCGAATTTTTTTGAACAGCAATTATTACAACTATGTTTATTGTTATCTTTGTTGTTGTCACGAGAAGGTAGGAAAAGGGATTTGCCTATCCTTGTACAGCTTCGCATGCAAGGATTAGGTTGTATAATCTGACAGGTCACCCGATCTGCTAGATTCACCGTTCGAGACTACTTACTCAGGTTTCATTCAGCTTTCGGCACGGTTGTTGCG
>NC_046661.1:18013180-18019442 GCF_010883055.1 Belonocnema kinseyi | reverse complement strand
TCGGATGTTTCACGTCAACCGGCACGGTGGGCTACTTAGAATTAGTATGCATCGATTTGAAAGTTATGAAGCTCAAAATGTACATATTTAAAAATTCTATCGAAGGCCGTCCAGTAAAATTTAAAAAAACAACATGGCAGTTCCAAACGGCGCCTGAAATCATAAAAAATTGCGCTTAATGACTATTTTCGACATGTAACAAATATGAATAAAGTATTTCCTACCTCAGACTAGCTGGCCTATATATTTTCGGGCCGGCTAAATCCGATTCTGTTATGAGCAACCCCTTATCTGATGACTATTCGTCCCCAGCTTCAAATAATACATCAAATCGTCGAACTAACACTATTTTGCGATGAGTAATGTAGTCAAAAAACCTTACAGTTATGTTTTTGGGGTCTCTGAATCCGAATCCGATGTTAGTTATATCCTATCAGGTTACAATTCGTTCCTAACCTTAGTAAATACTTAAAATCGTCGAATTAACGCTATTTCGCAATGTGTAATGTAGTCAAACCACCTTAATATTATGTTTTCGGGGTCTCTGAATCCGAATTTAATGTTAGTCAAGCGTTATCTCGACACTATTCGTCTCTTACCCCAACAATACCCTTAATCGTCGAATTAACACTATTTTGCTATGAGTTATGTAGTGAACACACCTTATCTTTATGGTTGGGGGTCGCTGTAACTAATTATAATACTGGTATAACTTCAGCTACTTACAATTTCTCTCTAACCTCTAAAAACATCCTGATTTTCTAAGATTATACATTTGACTACAATAATGTACCACTCTTCGTTTGATGGGTTGAGATTGTTATTGTACTAAGTACACTATGCAATATATTACATCAAAAGAACAATGTAAATTAGCATTAGTCACGTCCTGATATCAGATACTCGTAGTACAACTCATGATATTGCAGCGGTATATGTTATGCAAGGAGTTTTTGTTACTGAAATAAAACGGATGGTGCCAAATGTTTAAAAAAATGATTGATATATTTGATGGTGCTAAACATCACTACACATATAAATACCAAATGTGCAACTTTGTAAACCTAAGATTGATTTCGGTATCGAAGCCGAATGGCACTCTTATAGAAATGCTCACGGCAACAGATCACCCGATGGGATTGGAGCTACGTTTATAAGAGAAGGAACTCGTGCAAGTCTTCAAGTTAACCCAAATGAAGCAATGCTGGATACAGCACTGTTTAACTGGGAAAAAATTCCAAAACCAGCGAGGAAGATCATAAGAAGACTATATGTCATCTTAAAAAGAGATTTGTTTGAGCTCCACAAGTGAGGACCATTCAAAGTGCACACTTATTGTTGGTAACAGGTAAAAACTTAAATCGATACCAATGCTCAGGTGATAAAAATCCAAGAATGACTGTAAGCTACTAAATGAGACGCAATAAAAAGGCAAAAAATGTAATGCGAGCATTGTGTTTTTAGCATAATGACAGTCTCAACCCTGTCAAACACAGAGAGGTACAATATGATAGTCAAACGTATAATCTTAGCAAATCAGGGTGCTTTTAGTTGTTAGGGACTAATTGTAATTATCTGAAATTATGCGAATATTATAATTGGTTTTAACGACCACGAAGCCACAATGATAAGGTAGTTTTACTACATTACTCTTGGAAACATAGCGTTAATTCTACGATTTAAAGTAGTTTTTGAGGCTAGGGACGAATAGTGGCCAGACATGGTTTAACTAACATTGGCTTTGGTTTCAGCGAACCCGAAACCATAATGTTAAGGTGGTCTGACTACATTTCCTATCGCAAAATAGTGTTAATTTAACGATTTGAAATATTATTTGCAGCTGGGGACAAATAGTCACTAGTTAAGGTGTAAATAACATTAGAATCGGATTTAACGAGTCTGGAAACATATAGGTCAGCTAGTTTTAGGTGGAAAACTACTTTATTCATACTTGTTACATGTCAATAACACTCATTCAATGCAATTTTTAATGATTTCAGGCGCCATCTGGAACTGCAATGTTGTTTTTTTTTTAAATTTTACTAGACGACCTTCGATAGAGTTTTTAAATATGAACATTTGGAGCCATATAACTTTTAGACCGATGCACATTAGTTCTGGGCAGCCTACTGTACCAGTTGACGTGAACCGGCCGTTCAAGAATTATAATTTGCTCGCTGTCACCTTTATAATGAAGGTTCAAGATTGGCATTTGAATCTGCTTCCTGCCTTTAAGTTTGCTGTCTACAATAGTTCCGGAACCCGGCGTGAAACCGTGGATGCCTCTAGAGCCAGGAACGCTTTCGGAACTTCGTCTCTCGGCTTTGGGAATGAACTAAGTCGCCTTAGAGCGATACCATGACCTACAGCAGTAATCCTTATGTGGCAGGATGTTCTCACATCTTCTAATACGGGCCCTCGACGACTATAGCATTGAACCTAAAGTTCAGACTACTTCAAGTATGTTTTGCCAGTGTTAAAACTCTCACAATAGAGAGGACGAGAGCTTCCTAATTTACCTAAAGTACTTCGGATCTACTCTGTCTATATTTTTATTCAGTTACAGACTACCACTCGAGCCGCCCCTTCATTTTCTCTCAAAAGATCCCCACGAGCACGGTAATATATTGATCAATTTGCAAAAAGATTGTTTTATATATTCTCAAAGACCACACCGTGCTATACTGTCCCTTACCTCAAACTCTCTTTTCGCAATGACCGTACCTATCGTAGAAGGAAAGATTTACGGCGCCGATATATGTCAAAGGAGGTTATTGTCGATTTAAATATTGAAAATTCGCAACGTTCTCTCTTTACTTATAACTTTAGGAACCGGAATAAAGTATCAGGGGATTCTAGTCATTCTTACTCCGTTCAATATTCTTTTCTCTATTTTATCAAACCGCAAATAAGCAAAACTAGAACAAAATTAAAATAAAATACTTAGTCATACAAAATAAACATGTTATTTAATATTCATAGAAAAGGAAAATAATGCAAATAATTATTATTTTAGAAATAAAAACAACATTTTAAAGTTCCAAAAAGTTTGAGCTTGAATCAAACTTGGCACTATTGCAGTTGCATAGAAAACATCACTAACTGTTCCAAATATAATTTTCAGGTTATGCTTTTTTTTGCGATAATCATAAGATAACTAAGAACACTTTATTATATCTGATATGATTACACTTTGAATTGTGAAGACTAATTAAACTTTCTACACGGTTTCCTAAAAACTTACATTTTGTTACTTGCGTTGTCTATCCGCTGTCGTGAGGTGCTTATTTACTATCCATCCCTACGATTTGCGGAGATTAAATTTGTCAGTGCGAGGTACGTAGATGCTAATCATCACCGTGAGTTGAGTACTTTTACAATTTTAAAATTAAATTGAAGATTTAGGATAAAATTTATTATACAAATTCAAAGTGTGGTATAAAATGCATTGCATATAAAATAACTCAAATAAATAAAATGGGTTCTGCGCTAAAAAGCTTGTATGCGCAATCCCACTTGATTATGGTTCCTTGTAATACACCGCTGGCCTTTACAAGGGGGCGTCGAATTTACGCATATATCACATCAATCCCAAGTTATAGTTATAAAATTTAAAAAAATTAAATGTTTGCACACAACGCAACGGATCGATATACATGAAAATGTCAGTGTACTCAAAATCTAACTCTTAGTCATTGATATTAAAAGATCTGACTCATAGAGCTTGCACAATGTATTTGAAAATGTTATTCAGTTGGTCAATATTTCGGAGAAATATAAGGCCCTCGAAAGACTATAAGATTGGTCATGACCCTTATAGGTACTTTTTAATGTAATGCGCTCTGAATTCGTTATAGATAGGGGAATGGAGTAGAAAATAAGAAAGATCTTTTTAATTAATTAAGTTGCATAGACTGCAAAATTTGATTTGAATCAATCGAATTCGACGAACCGTTATATATTTGGATTTGGCCACAAAATCAGTAGCAGTGCTAAACACATTGTTTGCCCACATAATTATTATGTTTGATGTGGGCGCATTATGTTCGGCTAAATTTCTTCAAATTTGCATACAAAGTTTTAACCGCTAAAAACTACCCGCTATGTGGCAAACATCATGACGGGGCCGACAAAACGTTTCGTTGGCCCCTTCATGGTGTTTGCCACAAAGGTTATAGTTCCTAGGGGTTGAATTTTGTTGCACTTTGAACAAATTAAGACGAAAATTATGCTCCTACATAAACTTCATTTTGCATAATATCGGGGCTGGTTGGCAAAATATTTCGCTGACTCTGCTATGTCGTTTTTCTCACAGAGGGTACTTTTTGCTGATTGCAGTGTGTTGCAAAAGTTTAATCAAAATTAAGACGAAAATCGTGAGCCCATATATGCAAATTCTATTTTGGACAATGTCGGAACTGGCTTGCGAAGCACTTCGCTTGCCCGGCTATGTCGTTTGCCTTATAGGGACAGTTTTTAGGTTTTTAAAGATGTTTCAAACATTTAAACATATTTAGGGGAAAATATTGTACCCATATAAAGTTGATTTTGCACAATTTCGGGGCTAGCGAATTATTTCGCTCATTTCGCCATTGCCTTTACTGAATACGGAGTAGTTTTTTAGGCTGGAAAGTTGTTGCACTTTGAACAAATTAAGGCGAAAATGATCCATTCATATAAGTCTTATTTTGGACAATGTAGGGGCTGACTTGAGAAATATGGTGCTCGTCCGTCTATGTCACTTAAACAACAAGAGGTAGTTTTTAGCGTTTGAAGTTTAGTTGCACAAAGTTATACAAATAAAGACAAAGATTATAAAAACATATAAATTCCTTTTTAGACAATGTCGGGCTGGTTTGTATATAGATGGCGGGGCCATATTTGCCACACAAGAGGTAGTTATTAGGGATTGAATTTTTATTGCACAAATTTTAACAAATTAAGGCAACAATTATACCTTCATATGAAGTTTATTTAGAAGAATATCGGTACTGGCTTGCGAAACACTTCGCTCACCCGGCTATGTCGTCGTATGTCTCACAGGAGGTATTTTAAGGGTTAAATTTTGGTTGCAAAAAATTTATCAGATTAGAAGAAAAGTAATGTGCCCTTTTACAGTTGATTTTGCAGATTGTCGGGGCCAGCGATACGTTTCTTTGGCCCCGCCATGGCGTTTTCTGCATAGGGAGTATTTTTTAGGAGTTGAATTTTGTTTGCAGAAATTTAAACAAATCAAGACGAAAATAATGCGCGTATATAACGTTTATTTTTGATAATTTTTGGGCCAGTCAAACGTTTCGCAGTTCCCGTCATGGTGTTTGTCGTAGATGGAATAACGTTTACGGGTTGAATTTTCTGCATAGATTCGAACCCAGCAGGATGAAAAAAATTGCACTCATATAAACTTGATTTTGGACAATATCAGAGCTGGCGGGATATTTCGATAGCTTGGCTATGATGTTTGCCGCGTAGGGGGTAGTGTTTGAGGTTTAAAGTTTGTTACACAAATTTGAAGGGAATAAGACGAAAACGATGCACGTACATAAATTTGATTTTGGACAATGCCGAGGCTCCCTTGCGAAATATTTCTCTCGCAGGCTATGTCGTTTGCCTCACAGTGGATAGTTTCTAGGTTTTAAAATTTGTTGCATGAATTTAAACAAATTAAGGAGAAAATAATGCCGGTGGCGGCGCAACCTTCTAAGAAATAATGGCGAGAAAACAATGGTTATAAGAGAAGTTTGGGTTCCTAATATGACCAGTAGGCATACAGTAAGTCATACTGGGAAATGTAAGGTTATCATTCAATATTATGCGAAATCGAGTAGACTAAAAGAAGGCCTATGTAGGTTAACTGTGACTGGATATTGAACTCTACCTTGAAGCGGCAGGTCAAGCAAACTGTCAAGGCGGGCTGGAAAAAGATGGAGGTTACAATGTCCTCATAGAGCACAGATAATGCTGTGCTAGACGATTCGATCAAGAAAGGCACTATTAGAAATGTGGGTTTGGACATTCCCTAAAAAGCGGATCTTAAACATATAACGCTATATAGTGTGACGAACGTAAACGTTGTTGATATTTGACGTTTAAATCGAAAGTACTTTGACAAAAAACAACAAAAAAAGTAACAGGTCTGTCGAAAATCGTGCAAATCTCCTTGGAGGGAACAAGTCTTCCATCCCAAGTGTCAATATATGTATAATGGGATGTTCCCAGTCGAACTGTACATTCCACCGGCGGTTTTGTTCTAAAATTTATA
>NC_046661.1:17975563-18013080 GCF_010883055.1 Belonocnema kinseyi | reverse complement strand
AGCAGTTTTTAGGCCACTGTTATCTATGTGAGCGAATAATACTTGCTAAATTATTTTGATAGAAGATGGGGTTTCTCACGGAGGAAGAATGAGCTTTCAGACTTCTCATATAATTTTGTTTATTCAGAGTACGGCTAACTAACCTGAATATATATAGAGCCTAAGCCCTGAGCTATTAATATTCGCTAATATTCGCATAGAATTCCTAATTTATCAATCGATAAATTCGCTGTCGTATAAATTTATATTTTTGGAATTTTTCCATTTACTTTTTCTTCAAATATTCTCTCATACAAAATCGCTAGTATCGAATAGAATCAATGCCTAAGCTGGCCGCACTTATTTTCTATTTCTCTCTTTATTAGATATCGCAAATCGTCCTATCGAATCTATATTCTAAAATCAATGTATTTAAATGAGGCAATTGCCTTTAAGGTTCAACGATCTGTATCCTATTCGGAGTTTTACGCTTTTACCTAAGCTTAAATTTTTGGGACTTTAGCCTTCACGCATAACACTCAAAAGGTGTGAAAATATAATGATAATGAGGGGTCTCGCTGACACCCTGCGCTTTGTCGCACGCTTCGCAATAAAATTCGCCTGGGTGGAATACGCTTTTCTCACCGCAGGTGCTCACCTACCTGTGTCGCAAGGGACAGGATTAGGGATTAAGACAGAAATAAGTACCACTTTGAAATCTGTATATTTCCAGTTTTAAGCATAATGCTCTTCTCGAGAGACAAACTTTTATTACAGGGCTCTTTCCGAGATCCTAGCACAAGAAAATATTTTCTTACTTACTTTGGACAATTGACATATTGCGTATTCTACACAGACATAATACTCGGAGAAAGAATCTCTTGGGACCGGATTTACAGGGTATACGTGCTTCCGCTCGAGGGATCTCTCTTGAACGAAGCCTTGTGGACTTAGGGTTTTCAGGCCAAGAACTCAAGAAATCTTCCGAGTTTCTCTTGAGGATAGGTAGTCCTCAAGAGAAAACCGTTGCGTAACCCACGCAATCCCCCAAACTGCCGAATCTGTGCCGGATTGCTCTATTTATGGGCCAATCCCCATCCGAGGGGCCTCGCAGCTCCACTAGAGTGTTTTAGTGGAAGGCTGCGAGTTTGCGCTCTTTCATTGCCCTGCTATGATGCAATGCTTTGCCTGTCCCTTCGACACGGTATATAGGGTTGCCTATGTAGAGGCTTATCTGATGTAACCCGCGGGTTACAACTGCCCCTCTTTTAGAGTTCGACGCAGATGACACTTTAAAAGAAAATAATAATAATATTCTACTCCAAATTACCGCAAGACGAACGAGCAAGAAGAAAATATATAACTAAGAATTAGAAAATGAATTTAAAATTATATTAGGATATTTACAGTTTTGTAGTCTCTTCATGGTGCTTCTCGGTCGATGTAGCCTGTCTTCTCGGAAAACTCTAAACCACCATTGTGATACCTGTTGTTTCTTTTCGGGTTCTGTGCGGGGTTTCGATATTATCTCGTCCATTCAGGTGTGATCAGCCATTGTTGAGACGGTGACCATCCCTGATATTGCGTCCAACTGTCCTGTGTCTCCTTGAGTGTAGATCGCTGCTGTACTTCCGGGGTGTTCTCTTCGACGATCATTTTCCGTTCTTCTGCCGCTTTTCTCCTTTGCTCCATCTTCTGTATCTGGGATTTTTGGAGAATGTTCACTTTTTCTATCGAACGAATCTTTGGTCTAGTCGGGGCTGAGTTTTCTTTTTCTTCATTGGCCTCTTCGTCTTTCAAGAAATTTTGGCCTCTCTTTCCAGGCCTCAAGTCTTTATGACTTAAGATGTCATTAACAAGGGCTTCGTGTCTGATTTGCCTAGACTCGTAAATTCCTCTGCGGGGTTTAGCGTTTACTCGGCCTTGAGTAGTCTAGAGCTGCTGCCTCATCCTGTCGCATCTCTTCCTCGTTCTTTGCATTTGTGCTATTATCTCTTTTCTTCCGAGATGGTCGTAGTGGATCTATCTCACTCACACTCATATTTGCCACTCGCCTGGCCCTCTCAGTCTTTCCTACGGCCTTGTCGACTTTGACTTTCACGATTTCTAATTCCTTCATCTCTCTAATAAGGTCTTCTTCCTCTTCATTGTCCATGATATATTGTAGTGCCACATAGCAATGGGCATCAAGGATATCGTACTGGGTTTCTTGGTCTGGCATCTTTGGTGTATTGGTGGTTACTGACCTATCCCTCGGCTTTCCCATTTTCTTATAGCTTTCAAGGTCCTTCATTTTCGTCTGATTTTCCATCCCCACCCTCTAATTTCTCTCGGCAGTATCTTCTGATGTCCTTAGCATGGTATTGGCCCCTCTCTCGATTTTTCTCCTCATTCCAAAGTACTTATACATTGTTGGCGACTTTCTGGCGCACTGTATATGGCCCTTCATATAACGCGAGAAATTTTGCCATTGCTCTCGTAGAGGAGTTTAACACATTGCATGCCTTTACTGAGACTTCGCTTCCGATTTCAAAATTCACGCCTCTTTTTTCTTTATTTAGACGTGCGAATTTCTTCTCTCTCTTTTGTTTGATGCGTTCCCTTATTAGCCTTATTCGAGTCTCTCGGTTGACAGGTGTGACGTCTGGCAGTGGTGGAAATAGGTCCAGCCACCATCTCTGTGGTTTACGCCCCCATAGGGCCTCGCACGGTGTCACGTTGGTCGTGTCGTGGTGCGCTTCATTAAAGATGGTTTCCATATTTTCTACCTGGGCGAACCACGTATTGTGTTTATCGGGTGGGAGGAGCGTTCGAAAAAGTCGTGCAAGTTCTCGATTGACCCTTTCTACTATGTTCGCCTGTAGGTGCCTAATTAACATTAGAACCATTTTCACGCCCCTTTCTTCCAGCGCTTGCCTCCATTTGTTGCTGGTAAATTGTGTCCCTTCGTCTGATAATACCTTGTGTGGTTTTTACACATTAGGGATGAAATCGTCCAATCGTTGAATTGACGCCTGACTCGTCGCCTTTTTCACGGGATATAGTTTAGTATATTTAGAGAACGTGTCTATCATGACCAACAAGTGCTCATATCCATATTTTGTCTTCGTGAGTGGTCCGAAGAAGTCTATAGATACGAGTTCCAATGGAAATTGTGATAGTGCAGGCTCTAATAGTGTCTGCGAAGCTTTTGTGCATACTTTATTCCTCTGACACGAGTCACAGGTGCTGATTATATTTCTTGCTAGTTTTGCTAATCTTGGACTATAAAAGGTCTCTTTTACCAGTTTATAGGTTTCCTCGGTTCCTGGGTGGCCATAGGCTATATGGCATTCTTTTATTAGTAGTTTTGCTGATTCCACAGGTACGTAAATTCGATATTCTTTGCCGTTGAAGTGATATAAAGTATCATTTATTATTTTGTATTTTCGTTTATTTTGTCGATGTGAATGTTTTGTTTAATTTTTTGAATTCTATTTATCTTCCTTTTGTTGTTGTGAGATTGTCTGAATTTTTCTCGTTATTTCCGGCGTCCATTCCTAACTGAGTGCATTGATAACCACTCATGTTTCACCTCTATTCTTTAGATAACTTTTCTTCGTCATGCAGTCTGCTCAACACGTCGGCCATTACATTTTGTTTTCCAGGTAGGTGCTCAATTTGGATTTTGTAGTCCTGAATGGCCAAAATCCATCTTGTAAGGCGGGCGTTGACGAATTTACAAGATTTCAAAAACGTTAATGCTAAGTGATCGGTGCGGTTGATTATTTCAGCTCCATGTAAGTACGTGCGAAATTTTTGTAGGGCCCATACAATCGCAAGCAGTTCTTTTTCCGTAGTGAAGTACGTTAAGTCCGAGCCTTTTAAAGTGCTGCTTGCTAGTGTTATGATTTCTTTTTCCTCTTTTTCATTCAATTGATAAAGAACAGCGCCTAGTGCGTAGTTACTCGCGTCAGTCTCCAGATAGAATCCTTTTCTCGGATCTGGAAAATAGAGCATTATTTCCGTCCCAAATAGTTCTTTAATTCTTTCGAAGCTTCTCTGTTCTTCCTATCTCCAGTTACATTTGGCTCCCTTCTTGATCAATTTTAGGAGAGGGAAGATTTCTTCGGCATGTTTATCGCTGAATTTTGAGTAGAAATTAATTAGGCCTGAAAATCCATGTAGTTGTTTCACATTTTTCGGTGGCGGAAAATTGTGAATACAGCTGATTTTCTCCTGATAATTTTCCGAGGTAATTAATGTGTCGTCAACGAACGTGATTATATGCTCTCCCATGCCCAGGAGTGTGTGATCCAATCCGCGAACGAGCGCTGCCGTACTCGTTTTTAAACCAAAAGGTACAACTTTAAACTCATAACTACGTACTCGATGTTGAAAGGCCGTGTATTGTCTGGAATTCCAGTGTAGTGGCACTTGCAAAAAACTACTCGTCATATCTAAGTTAGACATTATGTTCATGCCCTTGCACTTTTGGAATAAAACTTCTGCAGGCTCTGCACACTCCTAATCTTCAATTAGGATCTCGTTCAATTTCCTTGCGTCTAAACATAATCGTATAGTGCCATCTGTTTTTAACACTGGCACTATAGGGTTAATATAGGGACTATTTGAACGTTGAATAATTCCTAGGTTGCCCATTCTCTGAATTTCATCATCAACTTTTTCTCGATGGGCCATAGGTATGGGGTAACTTCTGCCAACGAAAAGTTGCCCCTCTCTTACTTTCAACTCGTGCTCGTAGTTAGTTAAAAGTCCAGGCTCTCGACGAAATACTTTTCGGCGTCGCCAAAGTATTTCTCCTAGTCTCTTTCTTTCGTCATCCTTTAACTCTGAATTCTTATTAATTTTTCCTTGTATATCCGACCATTCCATGCTTGTGGGTAGTTTCGCCTTGATTTGTGAGTCAATTTTTCCACAAGGACTCTGAGAGTAGCTGTGGTCCTCGGGTTTATATTCAATATTATTTAAATTACACAGCCCCTTTGGATTGCAGTTTCTCTCGTTCTACCAGGAAGGAAAATTGTACAAGCACATTTGGCAATTGCACATCCGCGAAGATCTGTTTGCTGAGACGTACCGCTTTGCCTCCCATGGGTCCAGTGATGGCGTCTCCTGCAAGTGGCAGACAAGGATAGCGCGAGAATCTTTCCTTGTTTGCGTTAAAAAATTCCTCGGATATGCACGTGACTTCTGCACCTGTATCTATCAGTGCTTTTGTAACTGTACCAGCTATTTGGATGTTAGCTGTGTAGCACTTTGATTGTTTTTTAATTACCATTTTTTTTTCTTCTTCTAGCAGTTCCTCTCTGGTATTTTTAAGCATATTTGTTTGATAGATGATGGTACTTGCCGCTCAATGTTTATATTTTCGTCTACTGACGCGGCCTTGGTCCGTTTCCCGTCTCAAGTTCTCCTTCTTCTATCTCTTCATGACTCTCCATTTCCATTATTGGTTCCATTTCAATATTTTGTACACGATATGGTGTGAAAGTTGTCGCGTTGTGTTGTGGCTGCTGCCATGAATGGTTTCCCCATGATCCACGCTGCCCCCCTGCATTTGAGTTCATATGCGGCCCTGTCGCCGTGACTGTTCGCTGCGCGCCTGTTGTGCTTTCCGCCGGGGCTCTGTAACCATGGTTGTTGCCGCTGCTTGCGTTTGTCCTATCGGGATTGTTCTTCATATTAGGCGTTCGCCATGTATTTCGAGGACTCGTGTTCTAGGCCCTGTTCTAGGCCCTATCTCTCCATTCTCGATTTTCTGATGCGTTGTTGTTTGAGATTCCTATTTTATCAAATTCTTCTAGTAATTCGATTAATTGCTCGCATATCTCAATTACTCGGCCGATAATTGCATAGTTAATCTCGTCTTCGTAGTGCCTTGCTAATTTTTTTACAATTTCCTTTTGTTCTGGGGCAGGAATTAATTCGTTAGCGCTGGCAAACATTTTCGTCGCGTATTCAGCTCTGGAACGATCTCGATTTTGTTGATAACACCCGAATTCTAATTTCTTTTTTACTTCATGCTGAATCTGTTCTCCCCAGTACCTTTGCTGAAATTTGGCAATGCAGGCTCTTGGACATACTACATTCCAATACTGCCTGAGCTGTCGAATGTATTTCATGGGGCTTCCTTCTCCGTTGTATTCTAGGAGAACGTATTTAATATTTGGTTTTGTAATTGTAGTTACTTCCGTTGTTCTTTTTTCTATATTTTCCGAAACACGCTCTGCCACTCTTGCGTGTGCCGTTTTGAGTCGGTTTATTTGCGCCTGCATTCAGTTTTCTCGTTCTTAGATACTTTGTGTCACGTTTACCGTGGCTTCGATTGAACGTCCGATGCTGTTTTCTAAAGCGTTTATTCTATTTTGTAGAGCCTGGTTCCTCTCCTCCATTTGTTGTTCATGGTATCTTCTGTCATCCTCCAGAATTCTTCTTGTTCTCTGTTCAAGCTCTTCTAGTCGCTTGTTTATCGCCATCCATAGTTGTTCCGATCCGGCTTCTGGTATGATTTGAGGTAGAAGTAGGCTGTAATCTGGATGTTCCATAGATATATTCCTTACCGTTGCTTCTAGGTCATCAGGATTATTTTCTTCTTCTGCCGCGGCCTTTCGCGAAAAACGAATGATTCGTCGTTTCCACGTTCTTAATGCCGTTTATCTTCCATAGAATGCAAATCGCGATTCACTCTGGAAGGTAATTTTTTGTTTGTTTTTTTTGTAACCGTATAATTTTCACGGAAGAATATTTTTGTATCGGTCGCTACCGTTATTTGATCTCCACATACGTATACTATGTTATATTGTTCATAAAAGATTGTTCGTGATTCACTTACACTTTTTTTTTATTTTCATATTCGTACTTTAATTTTTCTTTGCATTCTGTTTTAGACGCTCGCTTAGCCATCTATTCAGTTCTGCCATGTCTTTCGGTACGATTTTCTGGCTCTTCGGAGGAGGCCGATAAATTTTCTTTGCTTTTCCTTTAAAAAAGTCTTCGATTATTTTTTTTGGTCCATTATGGACGAATCTTATTCTTCTTGCAACTCCCGTGCCCCACACGTTAGTGCGGCAATTGTAACTAGTGGTTTTTAGGCCACTGTTATCTATGTGAGCGAATAATACTTGCTCAATTATTTTGATAGAAGATGGGGTTTCACACGGAGGAAAAATAAGCTTTCTGATTTCTCATATAATTTTGTTTATTCAGAGAACGGCTAACTAACCTGAATACATATAGAGTCTAAGCCCTGAACTATTAATAATCGCTAATATTCGCATAGAAGTCCTAATTTATCGATCGATAAATTCGCTGTCGAATAAATTTATATTTTTGGAATTTTTCCATTTACCTTTTCTTCAAATATTCTCTCGTACAAATCGCTAGTATCAAATAGAATCAATGCCTAAACTGGCCGCACTTATTTTCAATTTTTCTCTCTATTAGAAATCGCAAATCGTCCTATCGGATCTATAAACAAAAATCAATGTATTTAAATGAGGCAATTTTCTTTAAGGTTCAACGACCTGTGTTCTATTCGGAGTTTCACGCTTTTACCTAAGCTTAAATCTTTGGCACTTAAGCCTTTACGCATAACACTCAAAGGGTGTGAAAATATAATGATAATTAGGGGTCTCGCTGACGCCCTGCGCTTTGTCGCACGCTTCGCAATAAAAGTCGCCTGGGTCGAATACGCTCTTCTCACCGCAGGTGCTCACCACCTGTGTCGCAAGGGACAGGATTAGGGATTAAGGCAGAAACAAGCACCACTTTGAAATCTGGATATTTCCAGTTTTAAGACGGAATACTTGGCGAAAGAATCTCTTGGGACCGGATTTACACGGTATAAGTGCTTTCTCTCCAGGGATCTCTCTTGAACGAAGCCTTGTGGACTTAGGTTTTTCACGCCTAAGAACTCAAAAAATCTTCCAAGTTTCTCTTGAGGATAGCAAGTCCTCAAGAGAAACCCGTTGCGTAACCCACGCAACACCCCGACTGCCGAATATGTGCCGAGTTGCTCTATTTATGGGCCAATCCCCATCCGAGAGTTTGCGCTCTTTCATTGCCCTGCTATGATGCAATGCTTTGCCTGTCCCTTCGACACGGTATATAGGGTTGCCTACATACAGGCTTATCTGATGTAACCCGCTGGTTACAATATATATCACCATGTTAAGAAACAGTGTCGCTCTAAACATATTTGTGTTAGATGCGGTCTAACAGGTCATAAGAACGAGCCTGCATCATGTCCTAGCGTAATTCTTCCACTTTAATGCGTGAATTGCAGGGGACAGAATAAAGCGAATGAAAAGTTGTGCCCGCAGTATAATAATCAATAAAACATTCGAATTTTTGCGGTTAGAAGAACTTATAGTAGCTAGACATGAGGTGACCCTGTTTCAAAAGTTCTTAAGGCGCCCTCGTTAGTATTTATAAGTATGTTAAAAGTGATTCATGAATTCATATTTAGAGTCGACAGTACTACTTATTTAGAGACTACAGTCCAAGTTTCAATTTCAATTGCCTGTCACGTTGATACCGTAGTCACTGGCAGATTAGTCCCAAGGCTGCTCTCTCAGTGCACTTTATATGAAAAGAAAGAGCACTTTCCGATAATCGGGGCACTAAACGCGGCTCGACAAACCCGAATAAGCGCAGTAAATAGCCAGGGAACTAGACAGTATCATGTATCGTTACATAATGGCCGAGCGAAAAGCCATATTCCAAAGGATTTGCTCTCTCTCTCTAGTTCATCATCTCCCTTATCATTTTCACGCATTCACAATGAATTGGAAACACCTCAGTTGGGCGGAGCGTTAGTTGCTATAATAGAACTACTTACTACGTTAACGGCGCATCTCAATTTAAATATCACATCATCTCTAATGTATAATTTTATTCAAATATTTAATAAAAAATAGGATAGCCTAATGACGGGTCCAAATAAGGGTATCCCTCTGAGTAGTTCACTATCAAAACATACTATTCAATATATGACGGGAAAGGAATCAAGGTTTAACATTTTGCATTTTATGCCGCGATTAGCTATTGCAATTAGATGCAATAAAGAACGTTAGGAACTCTTCTAATTGTTAATGTGTACTGGGATCATTCTTCAGAGAACAACGATAAGATATTGACTTGGTGTAGATTTTGTAGGTCGGTCGAAGATTGTAATGTGGACAATATTTATGTGGAAGGGGACTTCAACGCTCAATATCAGTAGTGGGGCTCCACAAAGAACTTCGCGGTTGGTGCGACCCTATGTGAAGCCATAGACGATTATGATCTTTGTTGCCCTAATCATGGTATGGCCACATATACGAACACACTAAATGGCTTTTAATAAATACTAGGCCTAACTTTTACTTCAGCAAATTTAATTAATATGACTGCTTGAGTGGATTTTCCGGATACCATAAGAAGTGACCACTGTCCAATGATAGCTAGCATTGAGATTACAGTGAGGAGCACTAGATCGACTGCATTTAACTACAATTTAAAAGACATAGATTAGGATTGGTTCGAAAATAAATGATGAGCTAAATCATGACGGGAAAGGAAATTTATAATTACATATCTGCTAAATGTCGTAAATTACTGAATTTAATCAAGGTTTTAAAGGATACCCGATAAGGAACCCGGCAATACATAAGCTCTCGGGTACACTATCCATCCCATTGAGGTCATGTTGTCGGAATCTGGTTTACCTCCATTAATGAAGAGATTTTTTTATCTGTCCAAAAAAGTACATCTTTAAACTTTTCTCCTTATCAAATCACATCTTCTTGGACGGTTTGTTTAATTTATTATCGGACCTCTGCTCAAGGGAAACAAACTCCGATGTCCCAAAATACTTCGTCCTACTATGGTTTTCCGTTAAATATTATAAACGCATTAGCCTAATGTACTATTTAAAGTTCTCGCACAATAACCATTTGTTTGAAACAAGGATAGATATTGAAACAGGAAAAATTGTGCAATCGGCCAAGTATCTAGTTGCAGTCTCTTCTAATGATGCAAATACAGTCTACAAACAATTTGAGAATTTTTACACTGATGGTTTTCTAAATGATTATAGTCGTTTCGCGGGTTTGGCACTCTGCTGCCGATTTCTAGATGTTGTATCACAATATAAAACTCATGGATTTGCGTTTATTTTTACTCTAGAGACTACGGATATTTTTTTCGCAACTGACGTTATTTTGGAACTACATGGGAACGAGTTATCACCTGCGGCGATTATTTTCTCTGACTAACTTAGCGTTATTAGCGCTATCTCTGTTACTGAACCTTCGAACGTTTCAAATTACCTTATTTTTCAGTTGAGTAAACGGCTGGTCATTGCACAAAATCTGGGGTTTGAAATTGTAGTTGTCTGTATTTCAGGCCAAACTGGGTTACCTAGAAATGAACTTGCCGATCACACGGCTAGAAAATCGTTTAAACTTAACACAATATTGGAATTGCCTATTCTTAATACGGGCTTTTATTCTTTACAACTCAAATCTCTAAGAGTTTAATAGTGTATTTTTTCAAGCAGTAGGAAAGAATTTGGGTATACGCTGTTTCTCATGATACTGTTCTGGATACGAGAAACCGTGGTTTCAGTTTTTTCATGCACCAGGGTATAAATAGGATCCATAAATCGCGCTCGGGCAAATTATTATTTTCTAAAGTTTAGCAGCTAGAGTTTTGCAACTCACCACCTGACATGTATATAAGCATGGCCGGTGGGATCGTGATTAGTTCTGGGTGCAGATGGAAACATTTTAGATGTGTTAATTGAACGGGATGTCATTAAACAAGAATAATTCACAGTCTGCCTTCTCTGATGAAACTTAAAACGGCGAAGGAAATCACTGAACATGAATTATCATAATTATAGAATTAGAAGAATATCGTAAAACCATTGAATAATGCTAATTAAGGAGTCTGTTATAAATTTGGACTTTTTATACTTAAATTTGTTGCGCCTTACACAGCGAACGCGTGCGCGGCGGTCGT
This sequence comes from Belonocnema kinseyi, assembly GCF_010883055.1. Classification (NCBI taxonomy): domain Eukaryota; kingdom Metazoa; phylum Arthropoda; class Insecta; order Hymenoptera; family Cynipidae; genus Belonocnema; species Belonocnema kinseyi. The sequence continues at coordinate 18,002,094 of NC_046661.1, read as the reverse complement.
ACTGGTTTGCATGTTAGCGAAAACCTGATCATGGCTGAGTGACACGGCTCGTAAGCCAGCAGAGTGCTAACGTTCGCCTTCAGAGGGGGCCGTAAAAGTAAGAAATATAATCTAGGAGGGAGTTGCGGCATAAAGATTTTATTGACTGAGTTTATAAGAGCTATCCCTCGATAGTTTAATGGATCATGTTTATCGCCCTTCCTGTGCAGTATGAACATATCAACAACAAACTCTTGATTAGGAACGATATGAGTTTTGATACTAGATACAACGGATCATTAAAAACTCAGAACGATTAAGAAAATACTGCACATAAATACGTGCAGCAATCCCTTTAAGACGAGCACACTGCGAGTTGAACCAAATATTTTTCTGATTATAAGAGCCAGAGTTGATGGCAGAGCCCATGTTTACTAGCATATTTGATTCGCTGACAGCATGCGTTATTTTGGATGTAAGGTTATTACACAAAAAATAAGTTTCAACATCATTATCCTATATAAGTGGCAAATTTTACAAAGTAGTATAAAAGGGGTCTACTCCCTCGTCATTGCATTTTGCAGGCGTTCATAAGACGCCAGGCATGGTAGGCTCGCTTTGCCTAGAACCCTTGAACACAATATGAAGACAGCCAGCAGCAAGTAAATATTTTGATTAGTACGAAATATTGCGAAACGAGAAATCGTTTACAAGATTTGCGCAGTTTATACTCAAACAACATAAACCAATATTACTGCAGCTACTTTTCGTTAGGTAGGTAAATTGACCAAGCTTATCAAAAAATGTACGACTAAACGAGCGTTAAAATCACCAATTAATAAAAAAAGTATGTCTACATAGACTGAGAAGAATAAAATACACTGGAATGCATCAATACGGAAGCCGAAGTCTGCTGACGGAGGAAAAAAAAAAAAAATATATATATATATATATATATTAACATTATGCAGAATGAAGAAATTTTGAAAGGTCAATTTCACCGATAACCATTACTTACAGACATTTAGTTTGCAATGAGAATAATCAGCGTAGTTTTGGAATAATGTAATTAGTCCTCCTCTACCATTGCCTTTAGGTTTTTCTTTGACAGCTACGGAGTAATAAGGGGCGTAAACCATTTAAAATTTCGGCAGTTTCACAAATTTGTTTGTGAGCCATAACTGACTTATGCAAATCATTTAGTGAATAGTTAAATAGGCTTTCTGAATTTCATCCAAATTACGCAAATGATTACAAAAATTGATATTCTAATAACAAATACTGAAACTTAACCTATGATTACACATCCCTCTATTTGATGAGAAACCTGCAGAACCTAAGCTTGAAACTTCTGCGCTTCCCGGAAAAGATCCGTCCGCTGAATTTGTACGCTACCCAGATCCTGCAGGAGTTCCCCTGTGAACATACTTATTATGAGAGCCCGAGTCTTGAGAATCGCCCCTTCTTTTCCTTGAAGAAACAAGTTGATCAGGTTCAGACACGTTGATAACGGCTATCTTTCTCTCAGATGTCATACTACCCAGCTGTGTGTTGGACATAACAGCTTCATTTAAATTTACAACAGAGGCATTTGGTGCATTCTTCTCTAATTATGATTTAAGCTGTAAATGAGATTGTTAACTCCCAGGCAGTTACCACTTATACGAATTTCCAGCCCTGCGTTTTTCAGTTTAGCTGCTTCTTGGCTCAGAGCTTCACGGATTTTAACAGAGAACGGGTTCAAGTCATCCACGATGAAAATATTTGTGCCTCTAATTTTCGAATGATTTTAAAGAATAACTTTCCTTTTCGAGCCTTATCAGAGTGAAAGCATATCAGGTGTAAATTTGTCAGAGTTGAATTAACCGAGTTTGCGATCTCCATTAATCGACTCTCGGTTAAGTGTTGTATCCATTTTGGCTCCAAGTAGGCTTTGCACTTTTTCGTCTAGCGCATGTGGCGCTACCGTTGGCTTATCGTGCATGTCAAAAGTATGTAGTTGCTTCTTCTCGTAGGTTTATCTAGCCGTTGAGCGTGCCCAGCTGAAAGTTTCTGTGAATGTATCTCTGAGGATCCTGATCATGTGCCTCTGTCCGAACCTGTACAGGTTATCTTAACGGTTCCTGTGCAGGAAATATGCGAATAAAGTTGAACATGATCCTGCAAAGGAACCTGCATGCAAACTAACCTTTGAATGATCCTGCGCAGGTTCCTTTATATAATAAAGTAAGGGTTTAGTTTATGTACAGGATCTTTTTCTGGACACTTTACATGACCCTGCATAGGAACCAATGGCGATAGCTTTATGTAAAGAACCCAATACGTGTTTCTGTATAGCAACCCGCGCCTCAATTTAGTTCTCAAAGAAACCTTACAGTATTATTCGAAGATTCCTTTGTCTATGAAGGTTTCTTTGCCGGATCATGTGCAATTTCCTTTGCCGAATTCCTGCACAAGAACCGTTACGAGCAGACAAAAAAGGTCGAGGTATAAAAAGTATAACAAACTTAGAATCCTAAACTCTTAGCATAAGAAGAAGCAACAAAGATCATGTCCTTGCAGCTTTGGTACTAAAATATCTGCCGGGCCGAATGAGCATAAATGATACGCTACAGCGAAAAAAACTCAAAAATATAAAGAGATGTGCATTTAACTTGTTGCAATTCGGGTTCTATGTTAAATTTTCCATTAGAATGTCACGAAGTAATTACAAATGTGTTTTTTGCAGCGTTAAAAATTTAAAAAAATGGCATTTGAAATTCCTTTAATCTCATTTTTTTTCAAATTTATACCCTATTCTGTCAATCATTTTTGCTCATTCGATGCAAAAACTTTTTAAATATATTCTGCCTGTAAACAGTGAAAAAAGCATAGTAGAATTACTGAAAAATATTCTTTTTCTGATTTTCACCATGCATTTGGTAGCAAGCCGGCCCTAAAGGTAATCAGCGTCGTTATTTTGCCTAGTGACCACCAACGGCATTTCAAGGTATTGAAATTTATAGTATCTCTAAATGTAAGCCTTTTAAACGGGTGAGTAGAAGTAAAATAAAATGAAGGTTATTATTTAAACAGAAAATTGGAAGGATGTAACAATATATTATACTCGAAAATAGATAAAGCACTAAACTAAAAACCAAAAATAGAATTGGTATCCAGTAGTGATTATGTCATTAAATGTCTTAGCAAAATAACAGAGTATAATAAGGTTTTAGACACTTTATTGTAAAACTATATCAGCTTAGGTCATTTAGAACAAATGTTCTATGGGATTTCAAAGAAGTTTTATTCTGCCTCTCGGGCGAAACCCATTTACTATAATAATTCGTTTGAAAATTGAATAAAATAAAATCTAAATATGAGGTTCTAGATTTTATATCAGATGGCCTGAAAATAGAGATTACACTATGAGGGCAATTGTCAGTAATCTTTCGATTTGAGGTCCTAGTTGTTTATTGGTGATTGATGACACGTTTAAGATTAACTGTCTATGACATTCGTTTGCTGTAACAAAAACTATATCAAACAATGGTTTCCATGTGTAAACTAATAATGCAGGTGGTAAATTCATTTTTATTTTATGCGAAATATCATTCTAACAGATTATCCATATATAATAAATACCATAAAAATTACGATCCCATTTTTGTCCTCGCATTTTTAATCACCATAGCAATAGGAGCTATTTCTTAAACTATATACCTTTCTGTACCCAATGGCATCAGTATTTATCTGAATACTTACAGATGCCTCTAATTGACCATAGCATACACTCGAACCACGCGTTAAGTAACTCCGCATGATGTTTTCTGAGAATTGACGCCGCGGTTTTAAATGAGAGAAGCCGCGGTGCTGAAAGGAGAGTATGGGCATTTAGTAGCGTATCCTTAACTGCATCACGTTTGCCTCACATTGCGGAAGTTCACAGTCAGTGTTTACACGACCGGGACTGTTTACGTTCGGAGATTCCGCTGTGAGTCGAAGGTCAGGACCAAAATAGTACTCAACTCGGGGTCTAAGTGCAGAATATTTTTAATCTCTTTAAAATTTTCATATTTGGCTGCTGTTATTCAGTTTCTTTTCTAATAAAAATAAGGTCAAAAGAATTTGAAAATACAGTCTTAGTCATTTTACATTGTCAAGAGTTATTGCTACACAGGTAGCTGTCCAAAAATTATACAATTGTTGTCGGTATCTGTCTGTATCTCTGTGTGTATGTGTTCTGTATAATTGGTTACCAGAATATTTTAGTCACGCTGACTTTTGAAGGATCTGTCTAATATGGTTTTCCTTTGATACACTTTTTTAGTGTCCCAAAACGAAGGACAATTTGTTAAAAAGATATTTCCAACAAAAATTAAAAAATGCAGAGAATTTTGGAAATTTGAAAACGCGAACACATACTCGTCGCGCGCGCGGCTCGCATGTTTAAGCGCGAATAGAGCGCGCGACTTTTGGTTCTCCCACTTCGCGCTCGATAACCTATGTACCGCGCGCTATGCGTATCTTGTGCTTGGCATTCGATTTTTGGTCAAATATGAACTGTTCTAAATTATTTTCAGCAATATGATATAAAATGTCTATTAGATTTATTTTTATGACGCTTTAATAATTTCAGCTCTTTTCGACGCCTATGAAACAGGGTTAGAGCTCTACTTTTTACTCCCTAATGAGTAAAAAGTGAATAATTATACATCTATGAGCTCGCATTTTACAATAATCAGCCCACTTACCGTAAGAACTGTAAGGAAGTTTTAGTCTTAGATACTAGAATTTTGCGGTAATTCATGGAAAATTACCATATGTAATTGATCAAATTACCGTAAATTACGAAACATTTCTGAAAAATGATAGAATTTTTGAAATTTAATTTGGGGTAATTTATAGTAAGTTAACATTAATCACCTGTAATATTACCATAAATTACCGAAAAATCGATAAATTTCTGAAAATCTATAAAAATGTTTAAGATTGAGTTTTGGGTAATTTATGGAAAGTAACCATACATTGCCTTTAAAATTACAGTAAATCATGCTTCCTTTATTCAAAATCTATTATGGGCTGAAATTATGACTGTAATTCGTAGAAAAGTTTGAAATCATGCATTTTTTATAAAAAATATTGTAAGCGCCAAAGGGGAGAGGGATTTTTTCGACTTCTGTTCCTCGATTCTGTAACTCGGTCTGGGGCTAATTATTTAGATACTGTTTAAAAAAGTATACATTTTATTTTTAATGATTACTTTAATATTTATTTCTTATTTACGCATTAAATTTTATTCTCATTTATTCTAAATAATATGTTTAACATCAGTAGATTTATATAATTGCAATTCACATTATGCATGGGAATTGAAACAAAAGTATTTTCATTGTCTTATTTTCATAATTAAAAAAGCGCACATCCCATTAAAAAATTGTGATTAAATATTTTGTTGCAACTTATTTCGTTGGTTCTAAATCTATTTGGTTTATTTATAATGTTATTTTCACTATTCAAAATAATAATACGCATCCTTGACTAATGTGACTCTAAGAAAATTTGTAGATATAATTTAGGCCGGAAATTTGGTGACCTTTTTCAAAAAATTAAATTTTTTTCGTTTTTAATCTTTTTTTTTACGAATGAAACAAAAATTGCGCGACCTTTAAAAATATGGTTTATAACAAATTTGTAGTTATTTTTTGAGTGCACAAGTTTTTTTTATTTATCTTTTGTCAGATCTTGCATTGTTTAATCGCCAAATGGAATGTTTGATTTTTCATTATTTTTTGAGTAGTCAAAATTTGAATTATCAATTTTTCTAAAAAATTAAAAAGTTTGTTATAATAATCTTGTAGGGTGAGAACTTACATGAAAATGTAAACATTTTAAGAATTTTAGATATTTTTTTTTATTTCTGGTTCTGAAAACAGGACTTGCAAATCATCTAAAAGCATTTATAATTTGGATAAAATTCAAAAAGTTATATACTTTCCAAGATTTAAAAAATTTTCAAATATAGAAAAAATTATATTGCTGATATATCAGGAAATTTCTTTCAACATTTGGACTAAATATCAAATATATTGCAAGACAATTCCAATTAAATTTTTCGATTAGATCAATATTTAAAAAATAAAAGAATTTTCCAAAAATTAAACAATCTGAAATCCTACAGTATTTTGCAATTTTTATGCTTCTAAAGCGCCTTCTAATGCGTTAACTGAAATCGTGTTTTCAATTTATTTCAGGTCACGTTTGACAGCTATGATCGGTTTTGAGAGAGAGTACAATCCAATTATTTTCGCGGCCTAACTTAGAACTTGAAGAAGGACAGGAACGGAATTCCTAGGTATTGACATTTTTAATACCTTTGAATGCAAGTCTTCTTACTGGGACATTTTTTACTTTGACAATGCCAAAAATGTTTGCAATAGATTTTTGTATAGGGACAAGTAAAGCTTAATCTTTAAGGAATAATCTGATCTCATGTCCCGTTTCTAATTAGTAATGTTAGCAAATGGACAAGGCTTATTATAAAATTAGTTTCAGTTTATAAAATACTAGTAATGCTGTTTCTGTTTAGTTTTAAATCCCGATAAGGCAGAAAATACAATTAAAGTGCCTTTTGACGAACCATAGATTTTTAATTAATCATGGAATTAATATTTTACATACGATTCATTTCTAGTTACCCCGTTGTTTTATGGCAAATGTGATTAGTCAAGAACCAAGTTACGACACTTTTGTAAAATTTAAATTTAATAAAAAATAAAAATTCGAGCTCCGTGAAAAGTAACTTTAGATTCAAATTCCTTCCAAAGCTGATCGGAGCTGCTAAGGGTAACACAAGTTTGAGCGCTCCTACGGCGCACAGTGTGAGCATAAGCCAATTTTTTGGACAAAAATCGACTGACACTGCAATTCTTACCCGATTTTGATTTTTCTCTTTTAGAATTGATCGTAAGGCTTCCAGGTATAATATTTAACTGTGCAATTTTTATTTTGACTTAACAGAAATTGGTTATTTAACAACGAAATTAGAACTTTTTGTTGCTAACTTTTCCATGATACCATTTCTGCTAAGCCTTTGAAATTCATTAAAAAGATTATAAATTAATGTAAAAATTAACTACAAATAATTCGTTAGTGGGTTAGAGTAAAAAAGTTTGTTTAATAATGTTATAAATAAATTAATTAACAAAAGTGACTTTTTCGTGATTTGCAAGGATAAGCTAATTTTGACCCATATTTTTTTGACCCATGAAATAATTTTTATAAACAAATTGTATATTTTGACCATTTAATGATGAAAAGGCTTGATTTTTTTGCGGAATCAGCTTAAAATGTTTTGTCTAAAACTCCTTGTTATCATATTTTTCATAGTGACCAAAAATTGTTTATTATGCAAACAATTTATAAAAACAAATACACATTTTGACTATTTTTTTATGAAAAGGCTTGATTTTTTTTAGGAATAAACTTCAAATGTTTTGCATAAGACTCCTTGATATCATATTTCTTATAGTGACAACAAAATATTAATTATTTAAACAATTTTTATAAAGATATGCACATTTTGGCTATTTTTTGATGAAAAGGCTTGCTTTTTTTACGGAATCAACTTAACATGTTTTTCCTAAGACTCCTTACTATCATATTGTTCATAATGTCAAAATATGCATTTGTTTATAAAAATTGTTTAGATTATTAACATTTTTCGGTGACTATAAAAAACAGGATAGCTAGCAGTCTCAGAGTAAATATTTTAAGTTCATTCCGCAAAAATAAATCAAGCCTTTTCATAAAAAATTAGGCAAAATGTGCATTTGTTTATAAAAATTGTTTAAATAATAAAAATTTGTTGGTCCCTACGAGAAATATGATAACAAGGAGTCAGTTATCAGCTATTCTTAACTTATTGTAAGCGCACATTATCATCTAAAAAACTTTATACAATAGATATGGGTCAAAATTAGCTAATCAGAATACGGCCTTGGTCGTTTGCGAATGACGTGTGTTCTATCACTCCGTTATATTAGTTAAATTACGGATGTTATAAAGAAGTGAAGGTGCTATGAATGTTTAGTGGTGTCACACTTACTCTAAGTAACAAGTAAAGACATTTTGTTTGGTTTCTTTAATTCAGTAAATCGGTTTATTTTAGCTTTCTAAATTGGAACTTCGTGTGGATTACGTTTCCAATATGGTGGCATGTGCGATTTATAATGGATTAATAGTGAGAGGGTCGTCAGATTCGCTAGCTTGTGGAAAGTGTAGTGCATCGTCACTTGTGACTTGTCTGAATTTGGCAACTAAGGACATTGACAGTATCAGCAAAAAACAGAAGTTTTGGAAATGCACTAATTGCTCTAAATCTTTGGGGAAAGATAGTTCTCGTCATCGAGGATCTCTTCTCTCTGTGTCATCTGAGGGAGATATCAGTAAGCCAGGGATGTCTTCTGCCTCACTTGGGTAAGGAGTTGAAGCACTAATCTCCAATGCTGTTGCTAAGGGACAGGAGTCTGGCCTGGGTTATCTATTGTGCTTCATAAATCCACCCATCACACTGATCATTCCAGTTCCCGAATAGTCTTAATGATAGTAGATTATCTTGGTAAGCTTAATTCTTATGGCCAACATCCTATTTCATTTTTATCTAATCATAACCTCATAAATATCAAATTTTAATAGATTTGTACTCAATCCACAAACCGCAATCAAAACTTAAATAAGAAATCTTGCATTTGTAGATGAGTGTAAGTTCCAGGAGCACTTAATGACCTATGATTTTGAAAAAATGCTAAGAGTTAATAACATTAATAGTAAATTAAAACTTTTGTGTTCGTACTTAGTTGCATCATTCGATCAGTTTGCGCGTTTACACGTTCTACATAAGCATAAAGACTCAGCTCATTGCATCACATTGGAGATTAGAATTCTAATGAAAGAACGTAATAATAAGCGTAGCCTGGCAAAGAGAACTAAAACTCCTCTGATACAAGCTCAGTTTCGTCAGTTTAGGAATTTAGTTCAAACTAAAATCAGGGATTTGTGTAATCAGTAACGCCGTTAACTCTGGTACACCTCTAATAGCAGATCAGGCAAGTTCGATTTTTCAAGATACGTATTTCCTTTTTTAGACATAACGCCTGAAGTTCTCTTTGAAAACATTTTTGTAATAAAAAAAGTTATTTAGGAATAGATGGCATTTCCATAAAAATGATTCGACTAGCGCTTCCTGTAATTTTCCCTATACTCCTTCACATCTATAATTCTTCTCTTAAAGTGGAGCTTTTCCCTGAGTTCTAGAAACATGCGCTGATCCGCCCTATTCCCAAGGTTTCTAGTCCCTCTTCTTCCAATGATTTCCGGCCGATTTCTATATTTTGAGCTATGTCCAAGCCGCTTGAACGTATTGTGCATTCGCAACCTACGAGTTGCTTCGATGCAAATAGGCTACTCGATCCGCTACAATCGGGATTTCGTTTAAGCACAGTACCTTAACAGCCTCCCTTAAAGTTACTTCTGATATTAAAGTCGCTATCTAAAATAAGGAAATAATAATAGTTATTCTATTTGATTTTTCTAAAGATTTCGATACTGCTGATCACAAGCTGCTTTTAAATAAACTTCTTAATTTTAATTTAGCTCGTTCTGCAATTGCGTGGTTCGAGTGTTACCTTCAAAACCGATTTCTACAAGTGCTTAGTGATAAGAATGAGCGTTTCTTTGGATGGGGGTCAAGAGTGATGTTCCTCAGGGCTCCACTCGTGCTCCACTCCTTTTGGGTATGTACACCTCTGACCTTGGTAGTGATCTTGAGCATTGCAAATACCATAAATACGCGGATGATTTTAAACTATATATCTGGTCCTGTTTCTTCCATTAACAGTTTGATTGCGCGAGTACAGAAGCATATTAATATTGTGCATCAATGGGCACTCAACAATAGACTAAAGCTAAACCCTTTGAAAACGCAAGCAATTGTCATAGGACAGTCCTCTTCTCCGTCTGCTGCTATATTAGGGTCTCTGCCTCAGTTTAAGGTTGATGGCCTTGACATTCCCTTCGTTGAATCGGTGAGAGATTTGGGGTACATCCTTAATCGTACTCATTCCAGGAAAAAGCAAATTGTTGAAATCTCGAGAAATACCTTTAGAGTACTCCAACAGCTTCGAAGGAATAAGAATTCCTTGCCAAGTTCAACTCGGTTTCTCCTTGTTAAAAGTCTTATCCTCCCATTTCTTTATTATGGGTGTGTTCTGTATGGCGATATTACAGATGAGCTGAATTCTAAACTCGAGCGAGCTCTTAATTCTTGCATACAATTCATCTATGATGTCCCGAAATATGAGCACATTACTTTATATAGGCAACGTGCAGGAGTTCTTAATGTGGCTAAAAGAAGACAATTTTTCATGGGCAATCTTATTTTCCATCTCTTTTATTACAAAACCCTTCAATATCTCCTAGATATCTTTAAATGCAGAAACGTAACATTACCAGCTCAGTCTAGGCTTCATGCAAGAAAAACGGTCCTTGCAGTTCCACGTCATAAATCACGTAAGTTGCAAAGATCTTTTATGGTAAGGGGAGCGCGTCTTTGGAATAAGATACCTAAATGCACATTCGCCTTGTCACTTTAAAAGGCTTTTCTGTAACTTTTTGTTTAATACAAATAATTCTACTCTATAAATCACGCACTGGTAAATTATAAATTGGTTATCTTTCTAATCGCAGTAACTTTTTGTGTGCTTATATTATAAATGTAACTTTTCACATTTCTAATCACTGTTCTAATTTTTATTATTTTATAAATTGAGTCTAAGGTTTTTTGATTATATCTGTTATGCCAGGGACTTACTAAATAAATAAATAATAATAATAATAATAATAATAATAATAATAATAATAATAATTGTAAATCACGAAAAAATGACTTTTGTTAATTAATTTGTTCCCACAGCATACCCCTTTTATTCCAACTGCTGCTTCAATTTTGCCACAACAGCATGGAGGTCTGAAGTCTTTTGCAGCAGTGTAGCCCTCCCTCCTGGGTTTGGGAATAAAGACTACTCTACCATCCTTCCATGCCGATGGCACGTATTTCAAAGTGATGCTTGTCCTAAATAGCTTCGTCAGAGGAGAGATGACAAATTCGAGACCTTTCTGTAAAAGCACTGGGTAGATGCCATTCCGCCCCTGGTGATTTGAAGGGGAAAAAGGACCACACGGCTCATTACACCTTTTTGCTATCTACGATTCAGCATTGCTTCTTCGTCTAGGATTTTGTGAAGCCTTGCTGTTTCTGGAATATCTTTCGATTCCTTACAGAAGCCCCTCCAAGTCTTCCTGCTTATACCTCCTTATATTTGCGTTGTATTCACACTGAGTCGTCTTATAAATTTCCTAGTCTGACGGCAACTTGATTCTATTTGCCCTGTTGCATAGCACTCTTGTCTTTTTGCGAAGTTTCTCCAGGTGCGTATTCCACCATTCTGCTCCTTTCCTAGACTTAACTGTGCTCGTGTAGCAAATTTTTTCATACAGTGTAGACAGAGCTCTGCGCAGAAAATCCGCGTCTTGCTCTAACTCATCAATACTGCCCTAGTTTGTGAAAAATTCCATTAGCCTTCCTTATAGTTCCTCTTTATATGAGTCCCAGAGTGTATTTCTAGGGCTTCTGATTTTTGAAACCACTGGTTTAGCTATGTTTAGCTGAAATAGGATATATTTGTGGTCCGAGAGAGATTCCTCATCAGAGACTCTCCAGTCCACTACCCTACTCCTCAGTCGCTCCGAGCATAGAGTCATTTCGAGAACCTCAGTCCTGTTTTTAATCACATCTCAACAGCAGAGGAATCCTGTTCTTCTGGCAGTGCTGAATTAGAATCTCCACCTCTCTGGGAGGCAGGGATTCATCCGCATCAACAGGGAAATACGCTAAAGCAATTACAAACCTCTAGTCTTTCCCCGCTTTCACCCCTGAGCCTCACCTTAATAACAGTGAGTTCCCTGGAGAAAAGCTTAGGCACCAAAATCGCACCCACAACCTTGACAGCTATGCATGCCCTTGGGGCTTTCTCGAGCGGCCCCTTATAAATGAAGCCACACACTGACTAGCCACTAATCCTTTTCCTGTATAAGAAGGGTTCTTGGATTAGGGTGAACCCTGTCTGCATCACTGACAGGCGTCTGGCTAAAACCTCCGAGGTGCCTTTGCTGTGGTGCAAATTTATCAGCATCATGGATATTCTCGTCTCAGTCATTGAACGACTAAGCCGGTGCATCTCCGGACGCTTCAGGTTGCCCCGAGGAGGCCTGTTGGGTCACCCTAAAAGTAAACCTGCCTGTCCACAAATATGGCCGGTTGTACAGAGCCTCAAGAGCTCTGATTGCGGATTCAGGAAGTCCGACGACCAGGATCCAGCCACTCCCCTTCTGCCTGGATCCCTTCCCGCCGGAGTACACCCTTCACGAATCCGTCCTCAGAGTTGGGTTTTTTAAGCTCTGGCGCCCCAGAACGGTCGTCGGATTCTCGGATTTTCCGCGAATCAAAACGGTCGCTCTGCGGTACCTTTTTAGACATTCCGTCCTTCTGAGCCCCAGATTTAGACCTTCTTTCAGCCTAAACATAGGAGTCTTCTCTGTCAACCAGCCTCTCGATCAAACTTCCGTGTCCTTGACCACGATCGTCTCGGACCCAATGAAGATGTCGTTGAATCTGGGGGCGCGTCCTTCGCGGGGTAACGCGTCAATCTCTTTAGAGATTTTCTCCCAGAGCCTGTCCAGATCATTAAGAGTTAGACTGGTCTCATGATAACCCAATGCAACGACAACTCTCGCCAGGGCGTTGTTAGCCATCTGCGCGAAAGTAAGGCACTATGTTTCCAGAGCCTTCTGCCGTTACAAAGCGCTGTTTGGGGGGGGGGGGTATTTCTGGAGCCCGTTTTGTTCTTTCCCATAAGATAAGCCTAAGTAGTTGATCCAGGTGCATCCTCGTTGTCTTGACTGCTGCTTGAGAGACGCTAATTGCGCGTCCTCTTCTTCTGAGCACTGATATGCTTCTTTCTCTGCTCGGAGAGCTCCATTAGCTCATTGTTCTTTAATTATTTTCCTTTACTTTTTGTCATTTTAGTCCCACGAAAAGCAAGAAGATTAGAAAATACACCCTGCAGGGCCTCGCATGCAAAAGGCAGGTCTAAATACTATGGGATTGAACCTGGTGTCGCAAAGTCGCCGTTCAGACACCTCCTTTGTGACCCCTGCCCATCCGCCTCTGATGAGGGAGGCAGGCCGGTGTGTTCAAGGATTTGTTGACCCTGGTGCCATGCAGCCCTCGACACGACGATCACATCTTGGCTTCGGGAGCATGAGAACTCGCCCTCTCAATATTCCAGAGGGTTTTGCCATGTGACGTTGGAAAATTTTTGCAACTCACAAAATTTCAATTAATTTAATTTTTCGGTTTTATTATTATGATTCGAGGGTTTTTTAAAGGGAACCTCGGGAACTGCACGGTACTCCACGACTAGCGACTGCAGAGTTTCAGAATATTCCAATTTTCCTGCCGTAACATGGACTACCAAGCAACGTTTTGACGAGTACGTCACCCCTGAAGAAGACTTTTGTTGCAATGCCGACTGGATTTGAGGAATATTCTGGACTGTTTAAAAAATTCCAAATTCGACTTCTCCACCTGGCGTGGAACTCTACAATACTTCTTTTGAGAAGTTTGTATTCTTATATCCCCAGCATGACTAGTAGAAGCTCTTTAGCCCAGGCCTGGACTATTACTATTGGGACTACTGATACCAGAGGAGATCTATTACTGATGAGAGGATGAATTTGGGCTCCAGGATGTAGCCAATAGATCTTACCGGAGGGGTAAGGAGAATAATTATCCATCGATTATAATACGTTTGGTTGGTCAAAATCGTAACATGAGGAGGATAGTACAGACTATAGGGACCGCTAGTACCCCTAGTAGTCGACACTGAAGTCCACCACGAGTCACTTTCTGCCGTTCCGCCAACTCCAAACCAATCAGCGCACGAGTGGCAGGAAGAAGGAGGCGCGAAGAAGAACAAGCCGAGAGCACGCCGAGACGGTTCACACTTACAGTTGGTGTTCCCGAAGCGTCGCGTCGTTCGAGACTAGTTTCAATATAATTTAGTGCATAAAGAGAAATTACCCTTGGAAAATTATTGCCTCCGTCGGATACTTGAGGGCTAACCCTGACGATTATCGGAGACCTGGTTGACATATTGTTCTTGATAAGACTCATTAATTACTACCTCGTTAGGTGAAAGCAACCCGACAAGTGGCTATTTTGAAGTTAATTTATCGTTAGTCCTTTTGAAAGTATGGAAAGTTAGCCTTTTTCTATTGTTGAACAGAGTCCTTTGTATTGATTCTTTCTCGTCCGGAGTTATATTTTTTTGTGGGTTAATTGTTGCAGAAAATTTGGCTTAAATGGAGCCGTTTTGAGTAAGTCCTTTTTTGTCACGTGGTCGAGGCGAAGTTACATGCATATTTATGATGATTTATATGATGGTTTATGATTGATATTTTGTATATTCATTTGCTCGATATGATGTGTTTTTGACCACCCCTTTCTACGGAATTCTGACTCCCCCTTCTGTTCCAATATGACTCTCCCTTAATTTTGACGAATTTACTGACTCCCCCTTTCTTAAATCAAATAACCCATATGTTTATGGAATTTTGGCTATAGCGCTTTCATTAAATTATGACTCCCCCTTCGATTTAAATATGACCATCCCTTATTTTTGACAAATTTACAAGATTTGACCATCCCCTTTTTGAATATGACCATCCCAAATTTTTATGGGTTTATAAATTTTGACCTTCTCTTTTGTCTAGATGTGACCGCCCCATAATTTTGATAAAGTTGCAAATTATGACCACCCCGTAATTTTGATAAAGTTACAAATCATGACCATCCCTTAATTTTGATAAAGTTACAAATTATGACCATTCCTCTATCTTGTTAAATTTATTAATCTAGACTACCCTTTTGTCTAATTATGACCATCCCTAATCTTAGATGAATTTATGAACTATGACCATCCCTTTTCTGAATATGACCACCCCTTAACTTTGATAATTATAACTATTCCCCCGTATTTGATGAATCTATGATCTTTGAGCATCCCTTTTCTGAATATGACCACGCTTTAAATATGATAATTATGACTATTCTCCCGTCTTTGATGAATTTATTAACTATTACCATCCCCTTTCTAAATATGACCACCCCTTAACTTTGATAATTATGACCATTCCCCATCTTTGATGAATCTATAGACTATGGCCACCCTTTTTCTTGGTTTTGAATTGATTAACCGCTTTTGCTGAGTTATCGCAAGCTCTTTTTCTTTGATTTTGTTATGCCCTCTTGAAATTGTGGACCTTTATTATGACAGCTCCCTATGGTCATTGTTCAACACTCGGATATCCCACTTTGTTTTCCTTTTTTTTTTAATTTCCCCCTTTTCATCATTTTTTTTTGATACGACAACCCCTATACCTTTACCCCTTTTCATTAAGACTGCGACTTAGAATTAACCTTCAAAAATGTACGCTGAGAGGTTATGTTAGTTTTTTTTGTAGTTTGGTAGCGTGAACTTTATTATAATATCGTGGAATAATACCAACGGTAATGGGCCTAATCTATTGTATATTAGTTAGTTTAGGTTTCGTAGATACTTGTATTTAGATTTTTTTTCGAGAGTTAAAAATAGTTTTGAGAACTTTATTGTATAGTGGAATAAGATTACAACCTGGGCAAACAGAACAATGTATCACCAGGAGAATTAATGTATATTCAAGGTTGATAAACCACTTTCTATTTGTATTCTTGAGATTTTAACTGATCTTGTTTTATTTGGATTTAGGGATTTCTTCCATTTTTTTACCGTCGACCACCCCCTCTACCATTAACTACATTCTCAGGGCTGAGCTAGCATATTTTGTTCCGGTATACTATATCTAACGGGGATTAAGATGTGATATTGGGATTTGTTTCCAAATTTTGCGGTTATTGAGTTATGTTGTAGAATTTTATTTCTTTTTAGATTTTGCTGTAGAATATTGCTATTAGAATTTTTTAAATGTTTTGAGTGGCTGTGGAAAGCCTGGCGCCCAACCTAACCTTACAGAATTAGTTCTTGAATTTTAGTCAACGAAAGATATAGTACCGAAAGTAGGTGTTGATTTTGCTTTTGTAAATAAAATAACATTCTCACAATGGCGCCCAACGTGGGGCTGGCGCAAAATGTTGAAAAAAGAAGTCCCTTTGAAAATTTTTCGGAAAATCGATTTTCAGCAATTTTGAATATTTCTGTAAAACAAGTTCCTGGTAGCAAAATTTTTATTAGGATAATTAGCTAGATTTAGAGTGGGAGTCTAGAAAGTTTACAAGTATTTAGTTAAGAGTATTACTCCAACCTGAAACAAGTTGGATCTCAGAATCAAATTAGAAACCCCCAAGGCTTTTTGAAAGTAAAAAGTCTTCACCCTGTTCAGAATTTTACATATAAAAAAATTTCTGAAAAATTTGCCCCGTGTAATTCCACAAAAAAAGTTCCCCTTTAACCTGAATAACCCCCTCGGAAACTCGGACTATTATTGTTCACAAAGATCATAATAAACTAGAATTGTCGGTGACATAGAATTTATCGATTAGAGTCAAGCGCATTTCGTTTATCTGACTTTATTAAAATTTAGTAAAAATGTCGAATAAAGCTAGTCCCGTTGATTCTTAGATATTTTCGTTGAGTAAGAAAGATTTAGTTACGGAGCTCGCTAACCCCAGATTGCCGACTGACGGTGTTGCTCTAGTTTTACGGGATCGGTTGTTAAGATTTGAACGCACGTCGCGAAATGGAATCGAATTTGTAGATCCTACGAAGGAATCAAGAAGATCACGGAGCTCATCTATAGACGAGACGCAAGAAATTTGTGAATCCGACGTAGAAAGAGACAAAACAAGTCCGGAAATACAATTGATGAAATTAAATGGAAAATTAGTTCGGTTAAAGACCAAGTAAAGTTTTAAAATAAAGCCGAGAAACAAACCGCACCCAAACCGAAGAGATTATCCTGTATATCATAACGAGGATCAGGACCTTATGAGGGACCGTCGTCGTCATTCAGATCACTATAGACGAGCGCGAAATCCGGAAAATTATGAAAATGATTTTCACTCAGCTGACCCGTTCTTAACGGCAAGGGATACGAGTAAAGGCCATAATGTGGATTTAAGCAGGGTAGACTCGTGCAACCCTTCTCGTCGTGATCTTAACCTTCATGGCCAATACTTTGAAGACACGTTTGATAATAATCGCCCTATTCATAGCAGACAATGTCGAAATACAGCGAATGTTTATCGTCACACTGAAAATCGGTATGAAAATCAAAATATCCATCCTAGTACACGAGTGTATTCCAGAGATCGACTCAAAGGAACTGAGGAACGAATTCGATATCGAAATATCGACAGCGATTATAGGTTCCCTTCGGATTGACCATATAATACCCCAAGTAACCCCTTTAGACCCCAAAATTCCGACCAAGCACCTTCACTTTGAAACCCCTTCGCGAGGTTGCAGTACCGCTAGCCTAGTGCCACAGCTACGTATGATATAATGCGGAAATGAAATGTTAAATTTTCGGGTACACGTGAAGAGGATGCGGATAACTATCTTAAGTGTCTAATAGAAGGTCGGTCTATCGTTCCAGTCGATGGTATAGTTTGGCTACGGGTATTTTCATTTTTCTTGTCGGGTATCGCCTTAAATTGGTTTGGGACTATGCAATCTACGTGGCACACCTTTGATCAATTCGCTTCCGCCTTCCGTTCTAGATTTAGAGATTCAGACTTTCAGTTTGAACTACGTCAAGAAATCCATAAAAGAACTCAAGAGGAACGAGAATCGGTGACTGACTATCTCACGTGCCTAATATCCAGGTTTGATCGCTTCGATCCCCCATTTACTAAGGCAGAGGAGATAAGTTACGCCCATCGTAATTTGTTACCGCGGTATCAGCTAACCATTCAACGACGAATGGTGCATAGTCTTTCTCACCTAGAGGAATTAGCAATATCGGCAGAAATATCTAAAAGTCGATAGGGCTTATAACCCCCCCCCCACCACTACCACCGAAACTATTATTAATACCCGACCTAGCATACCGCGAGAATAGAGCAAGGCAATTCGATAGACGAAAGGAGAAAATCGCGTTGTTAGACTAACAAGAGCAAGAGGTACATTTGGCCGAAGTAATTGATAGCTTCTTTTTAACCAAAGAGACAGGTCTGAAAACGTCGTCCAAAGAAATTCATAAAGCAAAAAGCGACCAAGTAAACCCTAATATGAAAAATTCCGACCCTAAGTCACCAAATGTTTCAAATAATAATCTTAAACCACCATCGAACCCTTTTCTAGCTCCTGATCCCCCAGAAAAAACTAGCACAAATGAACCCTTAGTGCTAAAATGTAAGAATTGTAAAAAAGAAGGCCACTGCTTTACGGAATGTAACGAGCCCCGGATAATATTTTGTTACAGTTGTAGTAAGAAAGACGCTACCCCTCGCACTTGCCCAAATTGTTCGGGAAATGTGGCGGAGAGACGTTAAAAGGGCCCAAAACGTCTCCCATATTATCTCTTACGCCCGAAAAATTATGCATTAACGAATTTGATTTAAATCTTTCATGAGATTGGCCAGAGTAGTAGTAGGGACGTTGAGACTCAAGATTTTTCTCCAAGTTCAAGGAATGACAGTTCCAACACTAGCCGACCCTTGACCCCTTATGACCCTATCTCATTTTCTGACCAACACTTCCTTAATTTCCCCGAATACTCTCCTGCGTATTCGTATATTCGTACTCACATCTTTGACCATAATTTTTCCTCACACGCAACCCCTAATTTGGAACCAGAAAAATTAATAGTTTCCGATCCGAAAGATATTAATCCCTTTAAAACAAATATGAAGGGACCTAACCCTTTTAGTGAAAAGAATGCCTTTACATCCGTTATCCTAAAAAGTGCGGACAATTGTAACAAGATCTCCACTATTGCCATATTTAATCTTTCCGAAATAGCCTATTGTCCAGCCCCAATATCAAAACCGGAGCCTTTGATGTATGTCACTCTCAGAATCCTAGGCAACCCTATAAAAGCATTGGCAGATGGGGCGCAACTAAATCTTTTATAGGTCCGGAAGGGATGGAGGTTATCAAAGATTTAAATTTGAAGGTCGAGGTTAGACATGGTCTTGTACAAGTCGCGAATAGTCAAGTCCAGCTTCTATCACAAGAAATAATCGCGTCAATAGAATTAAAAGACAAAGCTAGGCAGATGCGAGTTCGCGTATTGCCCTCACTCCCAGTGCCCTTTGCCATCGGTTTAGATTTTCTTAAAGTTTTTGTTGCACAGATCGATGTTGTAGATAAGACATGGTGGTGCAAGGAAGATCCTTATAGAGTATACAGTTTCCATATAGAAGAATGGTCAGGAGATAGGTGTTGCGGACTTAACGAATCAACGAGTAGTCAAGCCGACATTTTAGAGGAATTTTTAAAGCGTGAAATACCGACAGAAACCGATAAACCAAGGTTGACTAATAGAACCGAGCATATAATCGATTTAGGAGATTACCCCCCCCCCCCCCCCCCGATAAAGCAACGTCACTATCTAGTCTCGCCAAAATTTATGAAAGCGACTATTGAAGAGGTTGACGCCATGTTGGCAGATGACGTGATCGAACCCTCTAAAAGTGGTTCGTCATCTTCTATAGTTATGGTTAAGAAATCGGACAAGAGTTATAGGTTTTTTCTCGATTTCCGTAAACTTAACGAGGTTACGAAAAGAGATGCAAACCCACTACCTCAGATTTCCGGGATATTGAATAAATTACGCAGAGCAAAATATATTTCCACCGTCGACCTACATAAGGGTTTTCTTCAAATCCCTCTTGAGCTCGGCAGTCGTGAAAAAACTGCATTAACAGTGCCTGGCAGGGAAGCAAGTTTAAAAGTTTAGGAATGTCATCGTATTATCGTAAGATTATCCCTAATTTCGCGACGATCGCTACCCCTTTCACATCACTGTTGAAAAAGAAACAACGTTGGAAATGGAAAGAAGAGCTGATTCTCGCCTTTAAACAGATAAGATCCTGCCTAGCTCAGGCATCAATCTTGTCATGTCCTGACTTTAGTGTTTCCTTCGAACTTCAAACAGACGCCAGTAACACTGGACTAGGGGCTGTTCTTACACAGACTGTAGAAGGGGTAGAACACGTAGTATCATTCGCCAGTAGGTCCCTTACGAATGCCGAACGAAACTACTGCACAACCGAAAAGAAGTGTCTTGCAGTCATCTGGGCAATATAAATGTTTTGCTCCTACCTTGAAGGTTATCACTTCACAGTGGTAACCGATCATAGTAGACTAAGATATCTTCATAACATCAAAAATCCTACGGGTACACTAGCTAGATGAGCACTTTCGCTATTAGAGTACGATTACAAAATTATCCACCGAAAGGGAAGTTCACACCACGTCCCTTATGCTCTCTCAAGAATATTCGAGGACTCCGAACCGTCAGAAAGGGCTAAGCTTATAAGCAACCCCACAGCTTCCTGGTATCTGGGAACATTTTTAGCAGTTACTAACTATCCTGAAAAATCTCCGACTTGGAAAATCGAGGGCAATCGACTATATCACTATAGACCTGACCCTGTAGTATCCTCGTTAGTACGAGACTTAAATGAATGGAAGCTAGTTTCAAGTGATGAGGATCGTGAGACCGTTCTCAAAGAAGCTCACGCTGATCCCCAGTCAGGTCATCTTGGCACTCAAAAGACGTATCGAAGTATCAGTATCAGTATGTCTTGGTAATTCAAGATCTTTTCACTAAATGGGTTGAGTGTGTCCCCTTACGTTCTGCGACGGGACAGCAAATTGAATATTCGTTCAAAGAACTAATTACCGATAGGTGGGGAGTACCCCAGGTTCTTTTAACGGATAATTTCTCAATTTGAGTAGGGACCCGAAACCCTTGAACTCGCTAAGAAGACGGGAGAAAGGGAACCCTGAGAATTGCGGTTATCCCGTGGTGATTTAGGTTTGTCTCGTTGTAGGACACTGTCCTCAGAAATAAAAGAGGCCGCGAAGACGAACCCCAAATTCATAGGACCTTACTGAGTCACCAAAGTTCTTTCACCCACTGTTTATGAAATTTCAGATTTGTTCCATAAACTAATTGGCAAAGTACACATCCAAGATCGAAAACCCTATATAACATCTGACAAGGAGTTTGTTTTTGACCCTATCCCTTATGATCCCTTTTCGAGTCTATGCTAATGATAGACTCCGTGACCCTATGCTTATGAGCCCTTATCTCCGATGGTCCCTTTGACCATATAAGGCAACACCCTTATGTACCCCTGTTCCCTAATATCCCCACTATGACCATCGATCCCAACCCATAATTTTGATAAAGTTACCAATTATGACCACCCCGTAATTTTTATAAAGTTACAAAAATATGATCATCCCTTGATTTTGATAAAGTTATGAAATAAATATATATATATATAATCTATCTTGTTAAATTTATAAATTTTCCTATCCTTTTGTCTAATTATGGCGATCCCGCATCTTAGATGAATTTATGAACTATGACTATCCCTTTTCTGAATATGACCAACCCTTAACTTTCATAATTATGACCATTCCCCATCTTTTATGAATTTATTGACTATGACCACCCTTTTTCTTGGTTTAGAATTGATTAACCCCTTTTGCTAAGTTATTGCAAGCTCTTTTTCTTTGATTTTGTTATCCCCTCTTGAAATTGTGGACCTTTAATATGACTGCTCCCTATGGTTATTGTTCAACACTCGGGTATCCCACTTTGTTTCCCTTTTTTTTTAATTCCCCCGTTTTCATCATTTTTTTTTTGCTACGACATCCCCTATACTATATGACTACCCCTTTTTGCTTTTACCTACTTATCTAAATATGACTACCCCCTCAGAGTGCCTATTACCCCCTTGTTACCCTTTATTCTAATTATGTGCCCCCTTTCAGAGAACTCCTATTAGCCAATCGTACTTTTACCCCTTTTTATTAAGACTGCGACTTAGAATTAACCTCCAAAAATGTACGCTAAGAGGTTATGTCAGTTTTTTTTTGTAGTTTAGTAGAGTGAACTTTATTATAATGTCGTAGATACTTGTGTTTAGATTTTTTTTTATACAGTTAAAAATAGTTCTGAGAACTTTATTGTATAGTGGATTTAGGGATTTCTTCCATTTTTTTACCGTCGACCACCCCCTCGACCATTAACTAAGTTCTCAGGGCTGAGGTAGCATATTTTGTTCCGGTAGACTATATATAATGGGGATTAAGGTGTGATATTGGGATTTGTTTCCCAATTTTGCGGTTATTGAGTTCTGTTGTAGAATTTTATTGCTTTTGAGATTTTGCTGTAGAATGTTGCTATTTGAATTTTGTAATGTTTTGAGTGGCTGTGGAAGGCCTCGTGCCCAAACTAACTTTAGAGAATTAGTTCTTGTATTTTAGTGACCGAGAGATATAGTACCGAAGGTAGGTGTTGATTTTTTGTTGTAAACAAAATAGCATTCTCACAGCTTCTCACAGGAAGGACCTATCCTTAGTTTAGATCCCACCGATCGGAGTCCGTCAGATCCCCCGAGCAGCTGCACCTCGCGACGCAGTTTCTCTGGTTCACCTACACTGAACTATAGACCAGTGAGACCCGTAAGCCCTCCCAACAACTACAAGGTCTCGCGATCCCAAGGGATAGTTCATGATAACTTGATAAAAATTCATATTTTTTAAATGAATTTTATGATTTTTTTAACAAATTTAATAAATAAATGCATTAATCAGGGGTTTGTCGACAGAACAATTCGTTTTTTTTTATGTCAACTTTTTTTAATTAGGAGCTTTATGATAACTTCAGCAAAATTCATAATTTTTTATCAATTTTATGTTTTATTTAAACAAATTTAATACAAAAATGCATTATTAAGGCATCTGTCGAAGGAAAAATTCTTTTTATATGCCAGGCTTTTAATTTTGATCTTTATAATAATTTTATATTAGCAACATTCATGATGAGTTCGTAAATTGTATGCTTTTTTAAAACAAATTTAACAAACAAATGCATTATTTGGACATCTGTGAACGGAAGCATTCGTTTCTTTCGACGTCAGTTTTTTTAATGGGTAACATCATGATCATGGTCTATGCTGTTTTAAAAAAATTTAATTAACATATGCATTATTTAGGTACTTGTCGACAAAAAAGTTTATTTTAAATCTCAGTCCTTTCAGTTTAAGTTTCTGATTACTTTTATTCTCTAAATAAGGCTGCAGCTTCAGGAAGGAATAGAATGACCTTTTTCTTCCACTTTTATCTATGATATACTATTTTTAGATCATTGGAAATCAACATTTTGCGCCCAAGATCTGTATTAGTACCCTCTCTGCTACTTTTTCGAATGTTGAATTCTCGGCTATGTTTAAGGATTTTATTAGTCGCTTCTTGAACTTCCTCTGTTAATTCTGTAATAGAAACAAAAAATGATTTGCTAATTTTAGCACCTTAAAGAAGAATTTTGAGAACCGTTACTAGCATATAATACAGTTTTTACGTGCTTTTTCTCACTTTTCGTTTTCGCTTGCCATTTACAGAAACTTAGACGATAGCCTATATGTCTGAGTACAAATTGTTCAGGAAGGCATTTTCAATTTCAAGTGGGGAGTAACTGTCCACAAGTTTCTTTAAAATTTAGCATAAAGTACCGCAACAATTTTTCATATGCCACATTTTGTTGTTAACTGCCCAACGAGTTTGTCAAGCAAATGTGATCCACTTAAATATGTGGGTCTTTACTGGGAGTTTTTATCATCAAATAACTTGAAATTGTATTTGTAAAATTTAAAGCTTCTATCTTCAAAACTGATACTACTTTATGCTATTCTAATTTCTTATTGGTGGAGTTGCAGTCAGGGTAGATATGTGGAGCGTTAAACCGTGACTTAATAAATACATGGTCTAGCCATTTGAGGGTACCGGTTCGTTCAAGTCATGCAACCGTTAAATTCTACCATTTTGTTAGTACGTAGGAAGAAATATTATGAAAATATTGAAGGAATGAATTCCAAAAAATTGGAATGGGTAATGAATTATGTATATTAGAAGACAGATTTTTCCAACCCTAAAAAGATCATACATATCGAATATCCAGATATCTCGAAAAATCTCGAAAAATGTAATGCAGAAATGTGAAGACTCGATTCCTTATTGGTCAGACTTGGCGCTCGATTTTAATCTCTCGCAAGAGCTTTTCAGAACATGCGCTTTCAAGCGCTCAAGTTTAAGAGTACACGCATTGCAGTTAACTTTATGCGAATTCCGTGAACCCTATTGACCCCAATTTTCCTAAATTTTTAATTTCAAAAGCTTAAACATTTCTAGCTTAATTACTATAGTGAGTTAGTTAGTTGTAAATTTATTGTTAGTTTCTCTGAACATAGGTAAAAGGGAAGAAGGTGTTTTCAAAATTAAAAAAAAAAGATTTTAAGTTATTTCGAAATCGGTGAGAGCAGTGGCGTAACTACAACCGTGTAGGCCCCACCGCAGAAATGTTTAAAAGGCCCCTCTTATTAAATTAAAAAGCAAACATCATATCAATGTAGCTAAAATACATTTGAAAAAATAAAATATCTTACGCAGTTCTTCTTATAAAATATTTCCGATTATATTTTATTTTAGACAATTCATATCATGAATTATACATAGGTCTGACTTAAAAATTAGTATTGCTCTGTCAACAAAATTATCTGCCCGTTGCAATATTGCAATTCGTCTCGCTTTCATTTTGACAAACTTATTAATCACAATTTCGATGTCGAATTATTTTGCATCGTCAAGTTCGATTGTCAGTAGAGATATATTTAAGAATCGACTTTAATGCATTGTATTCTGTAAATTGGATTTTATCATTTTTAATTTGCTGAACGTCCTTTCGCAAATTGCTATACTGTAACATACAGATTTAAATAAATTCTTAAGGGATTACTTCTGAAAAATCGCTTTCCATGAAGCTAGATTTAATGAGTAAAGTGCGGAAAACATCTTTTACCGTTGACGTATCATTGAACCCGTCACGATTTAAAAATAGGATAAAGTTGATGACTTGCCAGGGGAATTCTTTTGTTAAATCCTCATGATATTGAATCTGTAACTTCTCTGTAAACTATGTATTCACAATGTCTAATTAGACCTTAGACACCTTAAGGTGTGATTAAAGACATTGATTTTAAAAAATTCTTTCCTAATATCAAAATGCTTCTTACACTTTGATTTCCGTTTTTCTACAAAGACTGTTTCAATACCCCATTTTTGAGATATTTGTGTAGCTTCTTCCTTACACTTTTTATACTCAAGTCTGTACTTTTTCGAATGTTTCCTTGCAGTGTTTGAGATTTTAAGTGCACGACTTAAATCTATATTCTGTGTTTAAAGTAATTTTTATGTAATATTTACTTCGTTTAGTATATTGGAAAGCATTGTACACATCGTTATAAATTCAAACTTCACCACATTTTTTGAATTAAAGCTGCTTGTAGCTGCATTAATCCATAAGGTTACCTTTTTCATTAGCCGAGAAGATTTCGAAATATTTCAGACATGTAAAAAAAGAACCTAGACAATTTAAAATAAAATTTGTTTATTTGAGATGAGATTACACAATTTTAGGGAAAATTTAAACCAGTTTAGAAGATTGTTAAGACCACTCAAACCTTGGAAAAAATGTAAATATTTAATAAATTTTCATAAATCATTAAAAGTATTAAAATGTTCTTTATATATTTTAAAATAAAAAATTTCGAAAATATTTTTTAAACAAACTCAAATTACCCCTAAAATTGTATTCAAATCTTCAAGATTTGTTTCTGACCATTTTGGAAATCTTATGTGATGTTTTAAAATCGTTTTAAGTATTATCTTAAAATTTAAAATGGTTGAAATCCGTCAAAATACACTGAAATATATTGCAGACTATTAGGTTAACAATTATGAATTAAACATAATCTTGAATGATTTCGAGTCGTGAATTCGGTTAAAAACGTTGTGTCAATGTTTAAACAATTTTTATTCGTAAGCAATCCATGCTTAATTTAAGTGAATTGTGGAAGGAAAAAATTAATTGTATAAACATTGCCACAAATATTTCAGCAGAATTTAATACTTCTCATAATAATAGAATATTAAGTTTAATTCATAAAATGCGGTTTTAAAATATTTTTCGTGAAAGAATTGTTTAAACAAATTAGATTTTTTCAAATAACTAAAAAATGGTTAATATATTCTTTTTGAATTTGTATAATTCAAAACACGAGGGTATTTCAATAAGTCCTTAGAATGACCAACAGATGGCGCGCGAATCGCTCCAAATCATCTGTTTTCAGTCAGCACCACTCCCGACTAGATATATGG
>NC_046661.1:17968314-17975463 GCF_010883055.1 Belonocnema kinseyi | reverse complement strand
TATAGAGCTCCAAGGAGATTATGTTGAAAAATAAAAAAAAATTTACCCAAAAAAAATTGTTTTTATACTTCATGCTAAGGACTTATTGAACTACCCTCGTAAATAATTATTTTAAAATGCACAAGAAAATATAAAATTAGAATATGATTTGGACACTGGCCGTGAGAGGCCCCCTCACAGAAGGGTGAGAGATACACGAAAACTGACGAACTTTTTAGGGTTTACTAAAGGGGGATGTTCCCTGGCCGTCCCAACCTAAATAATTGAAAAAAATCAACTTAAAAACAATAAAAATTTGTAAATATCTTGAACACGGTTTCAGAAACGTAAAAACTAAATAAATGTTAAGGTTTTTGAAGACGGGGTTTGTCTTTGAACAAAGCAAACTGACCGAATAAACAGATTGTTCAAAAAAATGAAAAATAAAGATGCGGGATGGTGAGGTGGTCCCAAGCCACTTTAAGGTAAACCAGTAAACGAATGTTTAAAATTCGGAAAAAAATCCAAAATTTTGAATTACCTTTAAAAGGGTCACAGTTACGGGAAACCTAATACATTTTTTCAGGTTTTTAATTAAGGGAATCGCCGTATACCAAAATTTGAAGGTCAAAGAATCGTGATGTTTCAAATACCCCAAAAAATGTAAATTTTTATTTAGCTTAAAAACGGTGAGGGAGGAGAGGAAACCGACAATATATTCAAGGGGGGGGGGGAGGGATTCTTGTTCACTGCGATCTAAAGCATTAGATTTAATAGAATTAGAAAATCTGAAATATTATTTATTTCGAAAGCGTTTATAGAATCGTGAAAACGAATTACATTCTGAGAATTTTGCAGAGGGTTATTCTCAGAAAACTGTAATTTATCTAATAAAAAAATTTGTATTTAAAACAATAATAACATTTTTTAAATTATATCGCGAACGTTCAGAGATACATAAGCAAAAAAACCAATGTGAAGGAGCTTGCAGAGCAGGTCTATTTTGGACAAAGTCAAAATAACGCAATAGAATTATTTAAAATTGAATAAATAATATGAATTTGATGTATCTTGAAAACGGTGAAAGATGCGCGAGAACTGAAAAAATTTTCACTCCTTGATTAAGATCCTGGACCACCCACAACTATAAAAGAGTAAAGTCGAGATACGTGGAAGGGACAACATTTTCAGGATATTCCATTCCGGAATAGTCATCGCAAACCCCGAATTAGTATAGCAGAAATATTTTCAAAATAAAAATTTTGAGTTATCTTGAAGACGGCGAGTAACGCGAAAACTGACAAAACATTCAGGGGTTTATACAAAGGGTGGTTCTCAATCGATACAAATTAATCCAATGAAAAAAATTTCAAAAGGGAATAATCAAAATTGTTAATTATTTGAAAGCCATTAGACACAAACAAAAACGTAAAAAAATAATACTAAATATAAATTCGTATTAATATTGAAGAAACTCAACACATATTCAGATTTACAGATAACACTAAAATATACACGAAAAACGTAAAATTTTAGAGATTTTATAGAAATGTATAGATTCATTCGGGTTGGAAATAATTATATGGCGAGGTTGGATTAATTCAGATTGAAGTTAATATTTGTTTTAAAATTGAGAAGGGTTGAAAATATTTTTTGGATAAGCATCGGATTCTTTGGATTACCCACATAGCACACTTCCCAAAAACCCGGTTCCGTCCCAGGTTTGGACCCATACTTTCCCGAAAAAAACTGGGATAGACCTGGCTTTTTCGAGAAGTGTCCTAATTGTGTTAGGCGGACGGTTTGAAAATGATTAAAAGGTGTGTCAAGATTCAAGTTTATATATACGCCCGGATTTGAAAAGAATGAAAATTAAGTTTGGATTGGTTTCCAATTCACTCAGATAGAGTGAAAGTTTGTTTCCGATTGGATTGTGATTCATTCGGTTTGCTCTTGGATCCACACTTATGCATTCGGACTGATTTCAGATTCATCAGATTCGGATTGCATTTCGGGTTTTAAGATATGTATTTAGATTAAAATTTAATTTGACTTTGAAAGCCAGATTAAAAAGGGTTTAAGAGGATCGACAAATTGCTTACTTATCTCGCAACATTCATAAGTTTATTATCAGCTGTCCTATAGCATCCAGCACAAACTGTTCAACTTTTGTATCGGATACGTAACGAAATTTGTATCAAAGCGCTTCGGTAAGATAAAACTTTTACGATTTAAAATACTCGACGCGCTTCGCTTAAACAACGATGAGCTGCAATTCTAATCATGCAAAAACGGAGCTGATCCACATATGAAATGCTCACATTAATGTATCAAATGGCGTTAATTCCGACAAAGCGAAACCCGACCCGTTCAATGTTTTGATACGCAGTGCACTGAGTTGAGGCGCCGGACAATATGTCTCCATTTAATTGTATCGACTCATCGTATAAACGTGTTATAAACGTACCTTAAACCAAAATTATGATCACAAAAAAATTTATTTCATTAATTTTTCCTTAAACTTGTTGTTTTGAAAAAATCGACTTTTTGTAAACATAATTTTTTTGGTAACATTATTAGTTCCAAATTGCGATTTGACGTCCCGGGTGCGCAGGATCATGCACCAGGTTATGTAATACGTATTCTACAAGAACTTTTTCAAAATTCAAATTTTTCCGACACCCAAAATAACTCTCAATGGTGAGTTGACCACTCGCGTGCATATGATCGTGCACCAGGTCCTTTTAAACGCCATCTACGAGAACTTTAAAAAAATGTAAATTTGGTCAATAATAAAAACAACTACAAATGGTGAAACGACGACCCGATTGCGCAGGATCGTACAACAAGTAATTTAATACGTATTCTACGAGAACTTTTTTAAAATTCAAATTATTCCTACACACAAAATAGCTCTCAATGATGAATCGACGACCCAAGCGCGCCTCATCACGCACCAGATCCTTTTAAACGTCATTCACGAGAAATTTTTTGAAATTTAAATTTTGGCAATAGCCAAAATAATTACAAATGGTGAGGCGACGACCCAGGTGCGCCGGATCGTGCACCAGGTAGTTTAATACAAATTCTAAAAGAACTTTTTCAAAATTCAAACTTTTCTAACAGCAAAAATAGCTACTTATACTGAGGCGACGACTCGGGTGCCCCGGATCGTACACCAGGTCCTTTGGAACGTCATCTACGAGAATTTTTTTTGAATTAAAATTTTGTTAACACCCAAAATAACTACCAGTGGCGAGGCAACGGCACGAGTGCGCCTGATCGTGCAGCAGGTTCTTTAAAACGTCATTCACGAGAACTTTTTTGAAATTAAAATTTTTTTCATAACCAAAGGAATTACAAATGATGAGTCGACGACCCGCGTGCGCCGGATAGTGCACCAGGTTGTTTAGAAGGTCATCTACGAGAAATTTTTGAAAATTTAAATTTTGTTTATGACCCAAACAACTACAAATTTTGAGACAACGACCCGTGTTCGCAGGATCGGGCACCAGGTAGTTTAACACGCATTCTACAAGAACTTCTTTAAAATTCAATGACAGATATTTTAAGTGTGGGAAAAACTGGAATTTGGAAAAAATTTTAATAGATGACCTCTTAAACGACCTGGTGTACTATCCGGCGCACGCGGGTCGTCGACTCATCATTTGTAATTGCTTTGGTTATGAAAAAAATTTTAATTTCAAAAAAGTTCTCGTTGATGACGTTTTAAAGAACCTGCTGCACGATCAGGCGCACCCGTGCCGTTGCCTCACCATTAGTAGTTATTTTGGATGTTAACAAAATTTTAATTCAAAAAAAGTTCTCGTAGATAAAGTTTCAAAGGACTTGGTGCACGATCCGGGGCACCCGGGTCGTTGCCTCAGCATAAGTAGCGATTATTGCTGTTATAAAAGTTCAAATTTTGAAAAAATTCTTTTAGAATTCATATTAAACTACCTGGTGCACGATCCGGCGCACCTGGGTCGTCGGCTCACCATTTGTAATTATTTTGGTTATTGCCAAAATTTAAATTTCAAAAAAGTTCCTGTGGATGACGTTTAAAAGGACCTAGTGCGCGATGAGGCGCAACCGGTTTGTCGGCTAACCATTGAGAGCTATTTTGAGTGTTGGAAAGATTTGAATTTTTAAAAAGTTCGTGTAGAATACGCATTAAATTACCTGATGCACGATCCTGCGCATCCGGGTTGTCAAATCACCATTTGTAACTAATAATGTTATGAAAAAAATTATGTTTACAAAAAGTCGATTTAAAAAAAAAACACACTTTTAATGAAAATTAATTAAATTGATTTTCTTGTGATAATAATTTTGGTTTAAGGAACGTTTATAACACGTTTTTACGAGAAGTTGATACAATTAAATGAGGATTTTGCATGTAGTAAGATTTTGCTATAAAAATGACTCCAATGGATCAAATGTGCCAGCTCAAAATTGTCATTTTTAAAAACTATTAAATTGTTTTTTCAAAAATGTAGACGCACGTTTTTGTATATTTTACCGCAAAACAAATTTTATAACAATATAACAATCTAATAGTAGAACCAATCAATTTTGTCTATGCTGGAAGTATATAATTATTGTAATTTATGTTCAAAACTGATCACGTACTGATACTGGTACGAGATAAGTTGCATAGTTGTAGGACATACAGAATTAGATTAACAATTGGCTTGCATTTTCCATTTCGAATAATCTAAATCTTATTTCATCCGATCAGCTGGCGTTCCTTGATTGATCCGATAGTGTTCTATATCTGCAACTATCTCAATACAGCATTATCGTAACTTCGATCTTCATCATCCTAAACTGTCGCCCTTTATTGTATGAACAATTTTTGTTACTTTAATTACTTACGTGCACCGTTTAAATTTGAGAGCACGCGAGATTTGATATTTAAATAATAATTATTTAATTTTTCCCAACACATATTGTCCGGCACCTCAACTCAGTGCACTGCTCACTCGAAGCTCCGACGTTACAGACTCGTTCGATTCTCGCTGTTCGTCGCCATTTAAACTAGCAAAGTTGAACGGAGCTTTCCGCTTTGCTGAATTAGTGCCGTTTGATACTTAAATGTGAGCACTTCATATGTGGAACTGATCCGTCTTCGCATGATTATAATCGCAGCTGATCGTTGTTTAAACGTAGCGCGTCTAGTATTTTGAATCGTAAAAGTTCTAACTTACGAAAGTGCTGTGATTCAAATTTCGTTACGTACCCGATACAAAAACAGAACAGTGTATGTTTCGATGCTTTAGAACAGCGAATATTCAACTTATGAATGTTGCGAGTTCTATATGAAGAACTGCTCCATGTCAATACTTACTTAATCGATGTAGTTCGGTATTGCTATAGCGTCGGTTCTATACTCAAACCGATAAAATTACATATTAAACGAAGAGATCCAGTTCAACTTTTTTACATACAGAATTCTAATTTATACGAAGCGTATTACTCCGAGGTATTATTACCCAATATAGTTGTATATTTTTTTCGATGTAGAAGAAATTTCTTATAAAGGAATCTGATATTCGCCTAGGACTTATTTCTGAACAGCAGGAAGGTATTAGTCTGGTAACAAATGTTGTTGAAGTAGATACGAATTCAAATTACTAACTTTCTTTAACGATGATACTTTCTGTTTTAGTTATGGTATCGCAAAATGCAAATGATTTCTGACTGACACGAATGCCAAAGATGCGACAAAAATGAAGAAACAGTAGCATATCAGTGTTATCGTCATTTGTTTTGCCATAGCCTCAGAATAACAAAAAAGAATCTAAAATGGCGCCAGAAATATTTCAAACGAATTCAAGAATACGGCAAAAAAGACAAATGAATAGAGAAATCGAAGCTGAATTAATCGAATTTTTCCGTCCACAGCTGCCCAAATAATAAATTTGTTTGTTAAATTTGTTTCAGAAAATCATAAAATTTATGAACTCATCATGAATGTTGTTGAAATTGTCATGAAGTTCCCAAATGGAAAGAATGGTATTGAAAAAACAAAATTTTTTCCGGAAAATGCCGGAATAATGGATTTCTTCATTAAATTTTTTTTTTAAATTATAAGATTAATCAACAAACGATCAATTTTGCTAAAATTATCATAAAGTTCCTAATTAAAAAGAAATTTACATAGAAAAAAAAACAATTTTTTGATCGAAAAATGCCTGATTACTGCTTTGTTTATTGAATTTGCTTATGACATAAACAATTTTAATCTAAAGACAAAATGCTTTTAATATAATATTGTTACCACTCAAACTATTTTCCATATAACAAAAAAAACGTCCCTTGCACCGTCGGGTGCATCAAGGCAAATTGTGGATTACCGACTACTGGATCCAGAGTCGGATCCACCGCATTCCTGCGGTCGTTTTAAGCAACCTGCAACAGTTTATCCCATTGGTCCAAAGTTGGACAAGGACTGGAAAACACCTTAAACGGACAAATCTTGTCACCCTAGATCGATTACCAAAGCAGATCCGCTCGTCAAAATTTGGCATCCAACCACATTTCGCACCTAGTATAGGTACAGAAAGGAAATCAATTTAAGAGATAATTTTTACTGCAATGAGGATTCAAAATGCGAGGGAAAAAACGGTATTTAAACGAATTCTGACATACATTTGATGCTTTACGTTCATACCACGTGGCCGCAGAAATATGGCAGAAGAATTTCTATAAAGTTAAAAGAAAGATACAAAAAGATATCTTTTTGAATTTCGAATTGTTTCATCAATTTTAGTAAATACATGTTGGATAAACCATCAAACATCAACAAGCGAATTTGGTCCCGTACTCTAGAGCTGGGGGAGCCAATGAAAATGGATTCAATGCGACAGGTCGGGGAATCTCGGGACCTTTAGGTGGAGGGAGCGACTAAATCAAGACTTGCTAGAGTGCTACGATGC
This sequence comes from Belonocnema kinseyi, assembly GCF_010883055.1. Classification (NCBI taxonomy): domain Eukaryota; kingdom Metazoa; phylum Arthropoda; class Insecta; order Hymenoptera; family Cynipidae; genus Belonocnema; species Belonocnema kinseyi. Next base: position 17,968,543 of record NC_046661.1, on the reverse strand, counting down.
GCGTGTGGCCACTGAATGGGGTTACATGGCAAGGCTACATGCTCTGTGGTACGAGGAACATCTGGTGCTATCGCACTTTTCGCAGTAACGTCTGCGAAACCATACCGAACTACTCGTAAAAAGGGGATATGTAAGCGGAACGCCTACTCTACCACAGCTAGAACAAGCCGGCAACAAAGAAAGAGAGGCGACACTAAGACCAATCGCGGGCAGGCATCCAATAGATGAA
>NC_046661.1:17965386-17968214 GCF_010883055.1 Belonocnema kinseyi | reverse complement strand
GGTTCGAAAGTTCGCGCGCGAACTCCGGACCCGTTATCACACACTTAACAAGTCAAAGCTGCTGACCATCAGGCAGCATATTGTTGAAAGAATACGGATACTGTCTGACGCTAAGAGAAGTCTAGAGCGGAGGGAGAGGTGGGTCAGAGAAAATCGACAGTTTCTCTTTGACCCATCTCGACTCTTCCAAGACCCTCCAGTTACTGTCGAACACCCGCCCAAACCAGAGGAGGTCGAAGTATTTTGGAGAGAAGTCTACGAAGTTCAGCATAGACTGGACGAAGAGTCAGAAAATATAAATAGCTTCAAAGAGTTATGTGTTTCCCTCATAACACCTGATAAAGAATGCCCACCCATCACTACTGAGGAGGTGAAAAAAGTATTAAGAGGGATGAAGAACTATTCCGCACCGGGACCAGATCGTATCAAAACCTTCTGGTGGAAGAAGTTCTCTTCAAGCCATCAGCATTTGGCCTGTATTTTCACCTCATATTTGAAGTCGGAAGAGCCGATTCCAGAGTGGTTGGTGGAAGGGCGCACAATACTCCTACCGAAAATAGGCAACTTAGCTGACCCACAGAACTACAGGCCTATAACTTGTCTGAACACGCTTTATAAGATATTCACAGCTATCCTAAATGATAGGATTGTTCGGACAATTGAACCTGTGTGGCAAGAAATGTATGAACAACGAGGCTCAAAGAAAGGCGTAGTGGGATGTCGGGGAACCTGCTCATCGATAGATGTGTTTGCAAAGATGCAGCATTCTACCAGCGTGACCTATGGATGGCCTGTATTGATTATCGGAAAGCTTTCTATTCGAACTCCCATAGACTTATCATCTGTCTTTGGGAAAGCTTAAAGACTTATCCGCAAATCGTTAGGTGCATAGAGAGATGAATGCCGCTTTGGAAAACCAGATTAACTATCTTATCTGGAACCGACGGGTACTTGTGCGGCAAACCTGCAGATCGAAAGTACAAGGTCTCTCATGTATTTTACATGGACTATCTTAAGATCTATGCTAAAAACAAAGAGAAACTACGTCTAGCTCGAGGGATTCTTGAACGATATACCAAGGAAATTGTAATGGAATTTAAGTTAGACAAATGCACCAGGGTTTATCTAAAGCAAGTCGGCGAGGAACAAAGTATCTGCAACAAACATGCTTGCCGTCCCGGTAGTACTCTATTCATTTGGAGTAGTTCCTTGGACGAGGAACGAGCTCAGATCCCTTCATATCGGCACAAGAAAGGTAATGCACATGAACAAAAGCATGCATCTTAAGTCTCCTGTTGCGCAATTGTACATCGCACGCCGTCAAGGTGATCGCGGAATATTGAGTCTTGAATGTCTTCACAACAGGATTATCCTGGGTACAGCACATAGAGTCGCCAATGGAAGAGTCCCTCTTCTTGAAATGGGCAGCAATCACGAAGAATTGGGCAAAGGAGCGGTTCTGTACAAAGCAGTGGAGGAGGCTGCTGAAACACTCGTACTTAACTTCAGTATTAGGGGTGAACAGAATGCATCAAATCTTATCTATCTCGAGTACTCACTCCTAAAAGTCCGCATTAAGAAAGCACAAGAGAAAAACTTTCGTAAACAGCTCTTCGATAAGAGGATACGCGGTATCTTCAAGAGAAATGTGAAGGATTAGTCAATGTCGCATAAGCTAACGTTTGCTTTCCTTAAATCGCCCGGATTGAAGTCTGGTACGGAGTTTTTCATTTTGGCATGCCAAGACGGTGTCATTTTCACATTAACATACTGTCGCCACATTTTGAGCCAAGACATTCCCGATGATAACTGCAGGGCGTGATATGCACACCCCGAGCATTTAGCTCACATACTATCTAGTTTTCCAACTCATGCGGGAACGATCTACATCCAAAGGCACAATGCGGCACTAAGAGTGCTTGATTACCATTTCTATCGCTCTTACGGCATTAACCTTAACATCACTTCTCTAAATGCTCCTAGGGAAATTGAGTCAATTGTCAAGAATGGCAAGTGCCGCATATATTGGAACTTTATATTCTCGACAATTGTTTCTGTTGCACAATCGAGGTCAGACATGGTTCTTCTTGACTTCAAGAACCGAACCCGCTTTCAAAAACATCATAGTGAAGGTGAATGCAAAGAAAGAGAGGTATAGAGACCTCATAAGGGAGTTGCAACGTTTGTACCCGGAATATTCTGTTAAACTAGACGTTCTTATCATCAGCGCTCTTGGAGGTGCCAAGCTTTCACTCGTTAATAACCTGAAAAGCATCCCTTCATGTCAGCAATATGCTAAAACACTTAAGGGAAAAATGCAGAAGGCGTTAGTCCTTGCATCACTCCGTGTTCTCAGGGTACACGAAACTTTTGCCAGATCGCCGTAATGATTCCGTTACAGACTGTAACCATCTATCTAAGGGTCGTGAGACGTGGCTGTGGCTGAAAATTTGTCATAAGAACAACCGCAGGATTTCGCCGGAAGCGGGTGCTAATCTGAAAAATTACACCCGCTTCCAGCGAAATCGCGGTAAAATTTCAGCCACAGTCTGTAAAGGAATCAATACGACGATCTAGCAAAAGCCTCGTGGACCCTAAAAACCCGGAGCGACCCAAGGACAACCGCCTTCTGCATTTTTCCGCAAGTGTTCTAGCATATTGTTGACACGCAGGGATGCTTTTTAGGCCATTAGCAAGTGAAAGCTTGGCACCTCCAAGATCGCTGCTGATAAGGCCGATCAGTTTAACAGAATATTCCGGGTACAATCGTTGCAACTCCCTTATAAGGTCTCGATACCTCTCTTTCTTTTCATTCTCCTTGGCTATGA
>NC_046661.1:17963027-17965286 GCF_010883055.1 Belonocnema kinseyi | reverse complement strand
AGCTATCATCGGGAATGTCTTGGCTCAAAATGTGGCGACGGTATATTAAGGTGGAAATGACACCGTCTTGGCATGCAAAAGTGAAACCCTCTGTACCAGACTCCAATCCGGGCGATTTAAGGAAAGCAAAAGTTAGCTCACAAGACATTGACTGATCCTTCACATTTATGTGAAAGATACCGTGCATTCTCTTAATGAGGAACTGTTCACGAAAGTTTTTCTCTTGTGCTTTCTTAATCCTGGTTTTCAGGAGTGAGTACTCGAGATAGATAAGATTTGATGCATTTTGCTCACACCTGATAATAAAGTCAAATCAGAGTGTTTCAGTAGCCTCCTCCGCTGCTTTGTACAGAAATGCTCCTTTGCCCACTTCTTCGGGTCCTGAAAGACACCTCTCTGAAACGTGATCTTGTTAGTTGTCACACGATTTTTGCCAGATGAGATAGTAAATCCGGTTTTCCAAAGCGGCATCAATCTCTCTATGCACCCAACTATTTGCGGATGAATCTTTAAGATTTCCAAAAGACAGATGATAAGTCTATGGGATGTTGAATCGAAAGCTTTCCGATAATCAATCCAGGCCATCGATAGGTCACGCTGGTAGAATGCTGCATCTTTGCAGACACATCTATCGATGAGCATGTTCTCCCGACATCCGGCTACGCCTTTCTTTGAGCATCGTTGTTCATACATTTCTTGCCACACAGGTTGAATTGCCCGAACAATCCTATCATTTAGGATAGCTGTTAATATCTTATAAAGCGTGTTTAAACAAGTTATTGGCCTGTAGTTCTTCGGGTCAGCTAAGTTGCGTATTTTCGGCAGGAGTATTGTGCGCCCTTCCACCAAACAATCTGGAATCGGCTCTTCCGACTTCAAATATGCGGTGAAAATACAGGCCAAATGCTGATGGGTTGAAGAAAACTTCTTCCAGCAGAAGGTTTTGAAACAATCTGGTCCCGGTGCGAGATAGTTCTTTAGCCCTTTTAATGCTTTTTTCACCTCCTCGGTAGTGATGGGTAAGCATTCTTTATCAGGTGTTATGAGGGCATCACACAGCTCCTTGAAGCTATTTATATTTTTTTTATGGGTCAGAGAGAAACTTGATTTTCTCTGACCCACCTCTCCCTCCGCTCTAGACTTGTCTTAGTGTCAGATAGTATACGTATTCTCTCAACAATATGCTGCCTGATGGTCAGCAGCTTTGACTTGTTAAGTGTGTGATAACGTGTCCAGAGTTCCCGCGCGAACTTTCGAACCTTGGCGGTAAAATTCCTCCCAGATGTGATGTAGTCAATCACACATTGAATGCGGGACGCGTACTGTCTTGCCCAGCCTATCTTTACGGCAAGTTGATGCATTCGTCTTTTGGTCTTATGATCAGCCGTTGGTTTTGTTTTACGGTATGCATCGGCCAAAGCTGTCGCTGCATTATACACACAATAATTGATAACCCAGAGGTTGGATTCACCGGAAAAATGTCCAAGAAGCTCGTCATCCATTTCAGCCAGATCTTTAGGCTTGAGAGAAACCTTGGTGTTGATGTTTCTCCGGATCGTAAAGCATCGCTCTTCATCTATTGGATGCCTGCCCGCGGTTGGTCTTAATGTCGCCTCTCTTTCTTTGTTGTCGGCTTGTTCTAGCTGTGGTAGAGTAGACGTTCCGCTTACATAGCCCCTTTTACGGAGTAGTTCAGCATGGTTTCGCAGGTGTTGCTGCGAAAAGTGCAATAGCTCCGGGTGTTTCTCGCACCACAGAGCATGCATCCGTGCCATGTAACCCCGTTCACGGGCCACACTCGCATCCCAGCATTCTAGCAAGTCGTGATTCAGTTGCTCCGTTCACCCAAAGGTCGCGAGATCCCGTCGATCCATCGCATTGAATCCATTTTCATTGGCTTCCCCAACTCTAGATTGGTCGGAATTGTTGGCTGACCCATTGTCGGGAGCCCTGCGCGTTCTGTTGTTTTGTACCGCACTTACTACAACTATGTCTGGTGTTGTCATTGTTGTTCTCACGAGAAGCTAGGGAAAGGGGTTCGTCCATCCTTGTAGAGCCCCGCATGCAAGGATAAGGCTGCGTACTCTGAGAGGTCGCCCAGTAAGCCAGAGTCACCGTTCTAGACACCTCACCCAGGTGCTATTCAGCTTTCGGCACGGTTTTCACACCTCCGCTTGGGGGTTAATTCCTTCGGGACCACCTATGGACAATTGTCCGCGACTGCCCATTTATTTTTGTAACCATATTCAGCAGAAACCC
>NC_046661.1:17949146-17962927 GCF_010883055.1 Belonocnema kinseyi | reverse complement strand
TTGTATTTGTATTATACTTATTTGACGATGATACCGAAAATGTTGTTTGATTTTACGTATTTCTAAGGGCTTAGCAGATCTTTCTAGAAAGTTACCACTTTTATTTTTTTGAAAAAAATTTTTAAGGGTTATATTTGTTTAGACCCTCCGATTCTAAATTTTAAAATTAAAAATAACTAATTTAATAATTACAAATTTTTCATTCATTAATTTTAATCCCATTGATGAGCCAAAAGGGGTTCGATAATTTCAGCCAAGACAAGGCTCATCTTGAGTCAAGTAAACGTCGTCTTAGCCAAGACAAGGCTCGACTTAAGACAAGTAAACGCCGTTTTACCTACCTGGCCATAAACGTACGAGGAAGGCTTGTGTCTCGACTCAGTTCTGAGACGCAGTCAGCCATCGATGTCTTGGAAATGAAATCAAGACATAACCAAGTCGAACTCTAGTCGAAGCATTTTTACTCGGGTATACGTCCAATATCCTTTATCGGGTCAGAAAGATAATCCAAAATTTTTTGCTTGATTGTTTTCATGAAGGTCGTATATGTTACTGTGTTAAATCTTTTAAATATCAAACATTTAAAAATAAAAAGCCAGAATACCATTTACGGACTTTTATCGGGTCCAACATGGTTTCTGCGATCTTGTCTTAATTGTATCTCAATTTCTTTTAAGAAGGCAAAAGCTTGTTGCAAGTACACCTTTTCAAAACCTGCTCCACCCTCTTTCCGTATCTTTTGATCGTATTATCATTAGGTATGATAATCCAACAAGCCACCCGGCATACAAAACATTTGCCTAATGGTGCTTATCAGGTTTGTTAATTAATCAATTGTCCTTTTTCAGGTTCTTCAGTTTACCTATTATGCCTTATCGCGTCTATAATTTTATTGATTTTCCCTTATCAGGTACTTTAGTTTATTAATCGTCCTTTACCAGGGCCTCTAGTTAATCGATTATCCATTATCAAGTGCCGCCGCTATCTCAAAACAAAGGACTTTACTGAGAGCGTTATATCCTTAAGAAGACTATCGTCAGTTAACCTAAACACATGAAACTCAAATATATCTGACCCAGCATTGTATTGTTTCAAATATTAGGCACTTTCTACTCGAAAGCTGTCAAAGTATTTAAAAGAATAGATGAAATATTTTTATTCTCTATTGCAGATACATATATGGGTCTCTAATAGGATTATATGTAAGGATCATATAAGTGACATATATAGAATCCTACATAGGGTCACCTATATAGGTCAGTATAGGAGCCACCTATAGGAAATGAAACAGCTTCCTGCACAGGATACTATATAGAATCCTATTAGTGACCTATATAGGACAGATTATGAACTTATAGAACTTATAGTATCCTTATATAGAATTCTATTAGTGATCTTTACAGGCACCCATATAGGTATTTGCAGTAGGGTTCAGTTGGAATTTGTTTTATGATTCAACTCATGCCACATTCCAGTCGTGTCAAGAATGTTGTATTTGTGTTCTTAGATAAATCGCCAACGCTAGCGAAAAATGTAGAGAAATCCTATAAATCATAGTTAGTTTTGAGATTGAAATCTTGCCAACCTGCAAAATCACGATTGCTCCTTACTGTCTATCATTACAGAATTTTTCGTTTTGCTAGACCTAGCGCTATTCTTCACCGGTTCATTTTACGGAAAGTTCCATAATACTAGAGAAACATGGTATATGATTATTAAATTTACATCGACGTAATGGGTTTTATTAGGGACATAATTTTGTGTATTGGCTATTATCCGGTGAGATAGATTAATGAGATTTGTTAACATTAATAGAACAAATTTTTTTCTAAATATTAAGCAACACCAAATATAAAGTTGCCAATATTCTCGCAAAGAATGGAAGATTTAGAGGCTGGTTAGAACGATTTTTAATGAATTAAAAACAAATGATCTAACGCAACTTGACATGAAAATTGTATATGGTCACCAAGTGTACATCGACGTGATGGGTTTTATTAGGTATACAATTTTTGTGTATTGGCTATTATCGGGTCAGATAAATTAACTCAATTCGATAGCGTCAATAGACCACAGTTTTGTTCAAAATATTAAGCTGTTTCAACTGTAAATCTCCCAAGGTGTCTAAATGAATAGATGAAATATTTTGATTCAGTTGACATTTTTTTTATCAACTATTCTTTCGAAGATTTGGGAAATAGCAACAATATTTAAGAATAGTTTTAAATTAGTTAGATAAATAAGTTTTTTTTAGTTATTCAAATTTGGGGATTCCTCACTTTTCATAAATAAGCAGCAATTATGATTTGGAATGGCTGTTAATTACTAATTCTCCAGAAGTAGATTGGGATAACCTTGTAATTAACTAAATCCTTTGCAAGTATGTGAGATCCCCCTAACAGGATTTTTAGCATCAAATGACCACAGTTTTGATCGAAATATTAATTAGTTTCAACCTGAAAGCTCTTTAAAAAATCTAAGAGAATACATTAATTATTTTTATTCCGTTTGATTTATTTTTGTTATTCGAATAAAACTAGATTCTGGTCACATCAAGAGTTAGAATTTTTGTTCTAAGATACATATCACGCTCGTGCGAAAATTTTAGAAAATTTCAAGAAAATCTCAAAATATTCATGAAGAAATCCGAATAATCTGCCAAACTTCAAAATAAGGCTTTCTCCTTATTTAGAAGATATTAGAAGTCTCCATTCAAAAAATCTTTAGAAGTAGAGATTAGAAGCGAATTTAAAGGGAATTGAATAAATTTAAAAGAAAAATTCAATGACGCAACTTGGTAGGAAAATAGCATATGATTATGAAATGTACATAGACGTAATGATTCTGACCAGGGAACAAATGTTTGCGGATTAGCTATTATCGTGTAAGATAGCTTAATTTGTCAGTTTAACATTAAGAAAAGCCACAGTTTTATTACCAATATTGAGCAGTTTCAACTATAAAACCTTCAAAGTCTCTAAAAGAATAGATGAAAAATTTGATTCCGTTGCTGGTATTATTTATATGATTTAACGAATGTTATATTATATTCACGTGTAGAGATTAAACTTATTGTTTCAGGTACATCGAACACGATGGCAAAGATTGCAGAAAATTTCAATATTTTCTAAATTACTTTTAAGAGTTCTTACCCTCGAGCCACTCAGAATTTTAATTGCTCCCCAGTTGGCACCGAATTTGGCGAGATCTTTACATCGTTACGACATCTTTATGACAACCTTGCGATACTCTATGTAACGATGTCGTAAAGACGTAGCTAAATGTGGTGCCCAGTGGGTCCTTATTTATAAAAAATGAGAAGCACTCACTTCGAAAAGGTGTTCAAATTGTATAGTGCTCGCAAAGAATTGAAAGTTTAGAGGCTGGTTGAACACGATTTTTAATGAATTAAATACATGTGATCTAACGCAACTTCACAGAAAAATTGTTCATTTTATTTTTATCATTCAAATAAATCTAAATTATGGTCACATCGACATTTGGAATTTGTGTTGCCAGATACGTTGCACTCTGTTGTGCGGATTTCAGAAAAAATTAAGAAAATCTCACAATATTCATTAAGATATCTCAATAATTTGCCAAACTTCGAAATCAGGCTTTTAATTTGTTTAGAAGTATTTGGAAATCTCTGTTCGAGAAATCTTTAAAACTACAGATTTTTTAATGCGAATTAAAAGAAATTGAATGAATTAAAAACAAATTAACGGACGCAACTTGGTAGGAAGAGAATATATAATTAAAAAATGTACAGCGGCGTAATGGAATTTATTGGGGACGTAATTTTTGTGGATTGGCTATTATCGGGTTAGATATATAAATTCGACTTATTGACATCAACAGACCACAGGTTTATTTGAAATATTATGCTGTTTCATTTATAAAACTTCCAAAATGTCCGCAAGAATAGAATAAATATTTTTATTGAGTTTCTTCTAAAGATTTCAGTATTATCTGCACCATTTGACGTAACTTTCAATCGAAGTAGGTAACCTGATTTGTATTTGAATTACAAAAGTTGTTTTAAAATCACTTGTAAATATTTCATTACGTAGAGCTGTAATCATAATTCACAATTCTTCAGAAGTATATTGGGATAGTTTTGCAACCACCTACTATTTTTGCAAGTGTGTGATGTATCCGAACCATGACAATAATGCTGACTGAATCAAAATACTTCCCCCACTCACTTAAGCCCCTTTAATGTGATTTTTTTTAATGAACATACCGCAGTTTTGTTTAAAGTATTAAGCACTTTTAACTAGCATGCTTCCAAAGAGTCTAAACGAATAGATGAAATATTTGGATTCAGTTGGGATTAATTTTATGGTTCAATGTATGCTGAATTCTGGTCACGTTAAGAGATTCAATTCGTTGTTTCAGATAAATCACGCACGCTAAAGAAGCTTGTACAAAATTTGCATGTACTCTACAATTCTTTTAATATTTCGAATCTTAACCGCTTTTAAAAGGTGTTTAAATTCCATAGTGCTATCGCAAATAATTAAAGATTTAGAGGCAGTTTAGATGTATTTTTAATTAGTTAACAGGTGTTTCGATTAATAATATCTATTTTTTCGCACAATTTGGCCGATTGTTCACATAACAATAAGAATTACCTTGATAATCAAATTATTGGCCATTGTTTTCTACAACTTTTCGACAGCTTTATGAAAATGCATGGATTTCTTCCCAAACGAATTGTTCACTTTTTGAGGTCAACCATTCATCGAGCCAAATTCTCTCTTCTTCGTAAGACTGGACGATTCTGTTTAACTTTCCAAGGTTTGTGTTGGACCACTTGATGAAACCGAAAGAGTATGTGAGAACAAGGATGGCATATGTTTCGATTGCCCTGATTTTGTTTGCCGAGTTGAGAAAACTCTTCATAATCAATCTGACTCGTAGTGCAGGCAGTCGTTAGACTTGTATTAACTATCGTATGCTGAATACTCTTAGATTCAAGAATACCCAGATATTTATATGATTTTCCTCCAGCCATTGCCTCGATGTCATTTTCGAACTCGTTCTCTAACTATGCGATCCCTGATTCCCCTCTGATTAAATGCACTGTTCTGAATTTATCTAGTCTGAACCTCATTATCATGAATTCTGAACCCATGAGACATTCTGTTTAGTATTTTGCTCAAAGGGTGAAATCCTAAACAGAACCATAGTGCACTGAAGAAGTCTCCTTGAAATATATTCGTCATAATGCGTATTGATCTAGTTATCCTTTATTGTCCATGATCAAAATACTTGATTATTGTACCCCAGAGCCTCATCACATGATTTAGAAAGTCAATAATGCGTGGGTAGATTTTGTAATGTTTTGAGACTTAAAGCGAACAGTCATGCGACACCAAAGGAAATGCTTGCTTGTAGTCAGTGTATGCCATGTATAACTTCCTTTGATGCTTACGAGCTTACGACTCACTCGGACTCTTTGGGAGTTTACAAGGTCAGTAACGTACTGCCTTTTTGTGATTTTTTTAAATCAACAGGAGACAAGTTTGTTTGAAATATTAAACAGTTTCAAACTGAAAGCTCTCAAAAAATAGAAAAGAATACAGACAATATTTGGATTCAGTTTGTTCTATTTTTATCATTCAAGTAAAGTCTGTTGATGTTTAAAAATCACGTTATTGGGATAAATCATTGAGCTGGTAAACTCATAAAAGGTCTAAATAGTCGGTGGAAATAATTTGAATCAGTTAGCATTATCTGCATAATTCAGATGCATCGCTCATACTTGCAAAAATTATAGTTGATTATAGGACCATTCCAATCTACTAGTGAGGAATTAGGAATTATAAGAGCTCTTAAAAATCATTAATGTTTGATATTAATGAAATATAATAAATTCCTTAATGGAAAAAATCTTTAGACTAAAAAACTAGCTTGGGATGAATTAAAGGTGTATGAGTGATTTGACAAAGATTTCGAATAATTAAAAAACAAATTAATTTATTTAACTCATTGTTAAAATGATGTCAAATGATGCAGATACAGTGGGACGTCGTTCGTGTCGCACTCGTTCGTGTCGGTTTTACCTTCGTATCGTGGTGACGTGACTCCTCAAAACCTCGCTCGTGACGCGGAAATTACGTCAAAAAGTTGCGCGCGCACCACAATCCAGTGCTGTGCCTAATGGTGTCTAATCATATCTAGTACATATCAGTGACATATTATAAATCATGCTCCTTAGTACGCCCCTGAAATGACCGGAAGGGACGTTCTGCATTTCCCTTAAAATCTCCTAAAGCCTAAACGATATATCTTAGAACCCAAAATCAAACTATTGACCTGACCAGAAGGTGACATTCTTTAAACATAAGAATAATGCTAACGGAAAAAAATATTTCATCTACTCCTGTAGAAAAATTGGGAGATTTATAGTTGGAACTGCTTAATCCTTCGAACTAAACTGTCATCTGTTAATCTTTACAAATTGAATTAATTTGCGCTGCCCGATAATAGTAATCCACAAAAATTACTTCCCCGATAAAACCCATTATGTCAATGTATATTCAGTTGAAAATCGTATAAGATTTTACTACCATGTTGCGTTATTGAATTTGTCTTCAGTTGATTAATAATCTTTCTAAACCGTCTCTAAATCTTCAATTCCTTTCAAATTTTCTGAAATTTGGACATTTTGCCAATGTGTTCTTTTTTATACTTGATAAATAAAGAGCTATCATGATTCCGCAGGTCTACAAGATTCAATATCCTAAAAAAAATTCGGGATATATTAAATCTTCAACCTTTTGCAAATATTTTGTTAATGTTTAAGTTTATTGTATTTTATGAATAAGGAGCAATAATTATTATCATGGTCTTCAGGATTTGAAACCGATTCTTTAATGCCACAGGCCCACAAAAAAGAATGTTGTCTGCACGAGAAAAGTGACTAGGCTACCCTTATGGATTTTGAGCCGCTGAATCCAAATCTGGCCTCAGAACTTCTCGTACGCGTCTCAGTTTTCCCCTAGATGCAAAAAATAGGCAAACAACTAGGGGTATTCTGGACGTTATTTTGATAATACTAGTATATGCGAAAATAGACAGATGGATGTTATACTTTAAGGTTTCGCGACTTATAGAGACTTCATTTGTGCACCGAAATTATCTCGTGTGCCTTGTGTTTCCCCTAGCTTGGTTTATTCTAGGTAAATTGAAGGTCCTTCTCATGTTATAAAGATTTGTACGGGAAAAATTAACAAAAATGCCATATCCTTTGCCGCTTTGCGTGCTAAATCTAAATATAAACTCCAAAAATTTCAGGTTTGTTCCATTTTCTCTTTAGATGCAGAATATGAGGAAAAGCCTAGGGAATTTCCGGCCACACAGGCCCACCAAAAAAAATTGTCTACACGTGACAAGTGACTGATTTCGCACGCAAAACTGTAAAGGATATTAGGTTTTTTTTTTCGTGTAAATCTATATAATCTGAAAAATCCCTTCAATTTCCCTAGAATTACCCAAGCTAGGGAAATCGACATCGATGTGGTCTTATCATAGACGTAATATTTGTGGATTGGCTATTATCAGATCAGATAGTTTAGTTCGATTTATTAACATCAATAGGCCATAGGTTTGTTTGAAATACTAAGCATCTTCAATTAGAAAACTCCCAAAGAGTTTGAAAGAGAAGTTGGAATATTTTCATTCAATCGGCATTATTTTTATGATTCAAAGAACGCCACATTCTGTTCACGACATGTGTTTTAATTTGTTTGCACAGATACATTTCAAAAGCTTACAAGGAATATAAAAAACTGTAATAGATCCTGAAATTCTTTTGAAATTTCGAATCCTGTAGATTTAGAGACAGTTAACAATGATTTTTAAATAATTAAAAAGAAATTAATTAACGCAACATGTTAGAAAAATGTTATATGATTGACAGATAAATGTACTTCGACGTAATGGGTTTTATTAGAAACATAGTTTTTGTGGATTGGCTATTACCGGGTCGGGTGCATTATTTCTATCTGTTAGCTTCGACAGACCATCCTTTTATTTCGTGAGATTTAGCAGTATTAATTGTAAATCTCCTAATGTGTCTAAAAGTATAGATGAAATATTTTGATTTCGTTGGAATTATTTTTATAAATCAACCATTCGACCCGGTAAATGCCAATAGACAAAATTATACGACCGTGAGATGGGTTGTCACAGGGCACGATAAAATCTTAACGACAGACCGGTGAAACCCTCGTGTCTTGAGGACACGAAGCGATCCGAGAATAACAGCTTTCAGCATCCATCTCAGAAGTGCCAATTACTTTAATCGAATATTTTGGGTAAAGTCGTTGCAGCTCCCTTTTGAGGTCTTGATACCTCTGCCCCTCATCCTTCTCCTTAGATGTGGTGTTGTATTCGGCCGGAGCACTTCTCGCAACATTCTTTTAAAATATTCGGCAGAGCAGGTTCGCGGCCAATACCGTGAGTGCGACAAACATGGTAATAAATCACTCTTAGGGCCGCCTAATGTCTGTATAGCTGTGTAGTTTCCGCGTGGTTGAGACACCTAGATAGTATGTGTTCTAGGTAATCAGCGTGTGCTTGACATGCGCTGCACTTATCGCTAGGAACTTCTTGACGTAAATTTTAGTCGCGATATACCTAGATGGAAACTACACCGACCTGATACGCGAAAATAAAACCCTCTGTAACTGGATAAATCCCTGATGATTTGAGAAAAGCAAAAAATTGCTCTTTTGAAAAAAACTGTTTTTCTACATTTCTGTAAAAGTTTACGTTCATTATTTTGGTGAGTAGCTCTTGGCTGAATTTTTCAACATCTGCTTTCTTCTTTTCAGCTTTTAGAAAAGAAGCATCTAGATGGAGTGATGCACTTACCTTACTTCTGATGTTTAAATTCAGGCCAAAGGTCTCGGCTGCCTGCTGTGCGGCTTTGTAACTCTCCTTTTTGTAACTCTCCTTTGTCTATCATCTTGTGTTTCCTAAACGCTTTTAGAAGAAAACGTCTGTCATTTGCAATGACGTAAACTGTACTTAGAACAATTTGATTATGAAGGCCCTTGAGATTCAGAAGTTCGCGTCCGCCTTGAAAGCGTAAAATATATAATCGTGAAACAGACAAATTGAGATTCAACCTCTTATGCATTTGCAAGATCTTACGTGTGGTGATTGTAAGAACCTTGAGATTGTTCTTCGTCAATTGAACCACCCCAAACGAGTACAGTAGAATCGGGACAAGAGCATGTTTCGTCCTGAATGCGACTTTAAAACACGCCCAGTTACGTATAGGTCTCTCCAAGTTTCAAGATTTCTAATAACACTTATATCCACAAGCTCAGAATCCTCGGGAACGCCAATAATCTCTCCTTTCTTTAGATGAATTGTGGCACATTCTTCTAATCCAAAGTCTAGACCAATCTCTCCTTTCTACTTCTTATCGATATTTAAAGCTTTCTAAAGTATGCTTTTACCAGAAGAATAGATCCTTAGGTCATCCATATAAAATACACGAGTGAACTTATGTTCGCGGTAATTAGTATCGCCATAGAGGTTTTCAGAAAAATTTCCTAGTGCGGGAGATAGTCGCAGAAGTGTGATGCAAAAAAGTTAAGAATTCATGGTGACGCCCTGAAAGACGCCCTTATGGAAGTTAACGTTGTTCGTTGTTACTCGATATTTCCCAGATAATATAGTAAAGCTAGATTTCCAAAGGTTCATTAATCTCTCTGTGCATCTAACTATGTGTGGATGAACCTTCAAGCTTTTCAACGGACAGATGATATGTTTGTGAGAGGTTGAATTGAAAGCTTTCTGGTAGTCAATCCAGGCTATTAACAGGACGCGTTGTTGGGCTGCTGTGTCTTTGCAGACGCATTTGTCAAGTAGCAGATTCTCTTTGCATCCTGCTACACCTTTATTCGAACCACGTTGTTGCAAAATCTTTTTCACATAAGCTAACTTCTTCGAACAATCCTGTTGTTAGGGAAAGCTGTAAAGATCTTATACAGTGTTTCCAAACAAGTTATTGGCCTGTTATTCTCTCGGTTGGACAAGTTGCCTTTTTTCGGTAGGAGTATAGTGCGTTCCAGCATAAGCCACTGCGGAATGGCCGTTTCGCCTTTTATTATGAAGTGAATATGCGGGCCAGACATTGGTGTGTAGAACTAAACTTCATTCACCAGAAGTTCCTAATACCACCTGGTTCTGTAGCAGAAAAGTTATTTAAATTCCTAAGTGTTTTTTTAATCTCTTCAGCAGTGACCGATAGACATTTCTCCTTTAGATGTTATAAGATTGTCGCAACACTCCTTGAAGCGGATGTCATTATAAGTATCTGCTTTCAACTCCAGTTTTTTTAGGATTTTGTATAACTCTCTTCAAAGAGTCTCTATCTCGTGAGGCTTGTGTGGATGTTTGACAGAAGCAAAGAAAACACTGAAGACACGCAATGGGTCAGCAAGAAACTGTTAATTCTCCCTAATCCATTTCTCGCTTTTTTGTATTCTCCTCCTTGAGTAAGATTACACTCATATTTTATCAACAATATGCTGCTCGATTGTCAGCATCTTTGACTTGTTCAGTGTTTGATTGAAGGTCCTCAGTTATTAAGTGAATTTTTGAACTCTTTTCGTGAACGGTCTACAAGATTTCATGCGGTCAATCACACACTGAACACAGGAGGCATTCTGTCTTGCCCGTCCAAACTTTTCATTCAGTTGATGCATGCGTTTTTCAATCATTTGATCCATCATCGGTTTTAGCATTCGATTTGAATCAACCAAAACTCTAGCAGCATCATAAACTGAAAAATTTATTGTCCAGAGGTCGGACTCTTTCGAGGTATTCTCACAAAGGGAGGCATCCATTTCAATTAGATCTTGGGGCTTAGAAGGAACCTGTATGTTAAAGTTCCTCCTTGTCCTGAAATCTTGGTTGGTCTTAATGTCGTTCCCTCATCTTCTTCTTTAGCTTGTTCATCTAGTGGTTGAGAAATCGGTAGGCACAGATATCCAGTTTTCAAGAGGTAGGCATGTTTATTTCCCAAGGACTGATGCACAACGTGCTGAAGCTCTGGGTGTTTATGGCACCACAGACTGTGCATACGTGCCATTAAGCCTCCTTTAACAAAGATAATGCTGGCATCGCAGCAGTTAGGCACGCCTCATTTTCTTTGAAGCAGATACAAGTCTTGTGTTCGGAAGATTTAGTCACAAAATCTGTCAGTGTTAAACAAGGTACCTGCGGCTTACATGCTTGCCTTTTCAGTTCCATTCTACTTGTTTAGGGTGGCTCAATGAACGAAGACAGAGCTTAAGGCCCTTGACATCGCCACAGGTAAGACCATGCACACGCATAAGAGCTTGTATATCAATTCGTCTGTCCCGCGATTATACACTTCACGCCGTTAAAGCGGTCGCGGACTTCTGAATCGTCACTATTTTCCTAATCAAATTGTTCTAAGTACAACTTACATCGCTTTAAATGGGAGAGATCGTCTCCTAAAAATGGTCAGGAACCACGAGATGATTGGCAAAGTAGCGTTCCTTTACAAAGCCGCAGAGCAGGCGGCCGAGACCCTTGGTCTCAATTTTATCACCAGAAATTAAAAGAGTACATTACGCCACCAAAATACTTCTTTTCTCATGCCTTATTACCATTTTTATCGCTCTTACGATGTTGGCCGTGAATTACCCTGCCGAACACTCCGAGGCAGATTTAGTCTATTGTCGAAAACGAAAAATGCCAAATTTTCTCAAACTATAAATTTCGGACTGCTGTCTCCTTTGCACATTCGAGGCCTGTCATCTTTCTCCAAAACTTTAAGAAACAAACTATATTCGTGAAGGATAAGGAGGAGGGGTATCAATATCTGAAAAGAAAGCGGTAACGTCTGTACCCAAAATATTTGGTTAAAGTAATTATTTTTGTGATCGGTGCTCTCGGAGGTGCAAAGCTATTTCTGGATCGTGGACGGGATCCTCTTCTTAAAATGATCAGGAAGTACGAAAAAGTGGACAAAGGAGTGTTTTTGTGCAACGCAGCGGAAGAGGCTGCTGAAACACTCGGCCTTGACATCAATATTATGTATGAGCAAGATGCTTAACATCATATCTATATAGACTACTCACTTATGAATACTCGAAATCAGAAAGCATAGGAGAAAAACTTCCGTAGACAACTCCTCGATAAGAGGATGCACGGCATCTTACGCAGAAACGTATAGGATAAGTGGCTGTCATATAAACTAACGTTTGCTTTCGTAAAATCATCTGTATTGAAGTCGGACACTCAGTGTTTCATTTTGACATGTCAAGATGGTATCATTTCCACTCTAGGATACGGTCACCATATTTTGAGCCAAGATATTCCCAAGACATTTCCGATAATAGCTCCAGAGTATGTCGTGCATACCCCGAAATGGACAACTAGATAGTATGTGTCCTAGGTATTTACTATCAAGTTGTCCAATTCTTGGAGAAACGACCTACATCCGAAGGCACAATGCTGCACTAAGAGTGCTTCATGGCCATCTTTTTTGCTCTAACGGCATTAGCCTTAATACCGCTCCGCTAAACGCTCCTAGGAAATTCGAGTCAAATTTTAAGAATGAGAAGGGCCACATATACTGGATCCTCATATTCATGAAAATTGCAACTTCTGCGCAATCGAAGTCTGACATAGTTCTCATTGACTTCGAGAAACGAGCTACCTTTGTTATCGACTTTCCTGCACCTACTGACCAAAAAATCATAGCCTGGTATATTAAATAATCATATACCTGGAATATTCTGTAAAGCTAATCGAGCTTATCATCGGTGTTCTTGAAAGTGCCAAGGTTTCCCTGTTTAATAGCTTGAAAGGGATCCCTGCGGGTCAAAAAGATGCAAAGACACTTGCAGGTAAAATACAGAAGACAGTCATCTTTGGGTCGCTACCTGTCTTCAGATTACACATAAGTTTCGCTAAATTCTCGTATTAGGTTCTGTTTACAAGACACATTTTATTCATCCTAATTCTAAATTCTTTCGGAAAAATTTTGTTATCTGAAATCATTGAAACCCGTGAATTCTGAATTTCTAAGTTTTGAATTTGTATATGCAACATTGATTAAAATTTATTTTCAATTTTTAAGTCTTTTCGGTCATAAGGTCATGAGGTTTAGAAATCTTTAGACTTTTTTTTAGTATGGGAGGATGTTTTATTTAGAAACTATGTACTATGAGATGCCTAATGATAAATAATAAAAACTGGCTTTCTACTCGTGTACTACTATATATATAGGGCAATAGAGTCAATTGTCGAGAGTGGGAAGTGCCGCATATACTGGAACTTTATATTCTCGACAAATGTTTCTGTTGCTCACTCGAGGCCTGACATGGTTCTTCTTGACTTAGAGAACCGAACCATGTTCGTTATCGAATTTTCGGCACCAGCTGACAAAAACATCATAGCCAAGGAGAATGAAAAGAAAGAGAGGTATCGAGACCTTATAAGGAAGTTGCAACGATTGTACCCGGAATATTCTGTTTGATCGTCTTTATCATCAGCGCTCTTGGAGGTGCCAAGCTTTCACTTGCTAATGGCCTAAAAAGCATCCCTGCGTGTCACCAATATGCTGAAACACTTCCGGCAAAAATGCAAAAGGCGGTAGTCCTTGTGTTGCTCCGTCTTCTTAGGGTGCACGAGGCTTTTGCTGGATCGTCGTATTGATTCCTTTACAGACTGTAACCACCTATCTCACGATCGTGAGACGTGGTTGTGACTGAAATTTC
>NC_046661.1:17947401-17949046 GCF_010883055.1 Belonocnema kinseyi | reverse complement strand
ACCAGATTTACTATCTCATCTGGCAAAAATCGTGTGACAACTAACAAGGTCACGTTTCAGAGAGGTGTCTTTCAGGGCGACATCATGAGCCCACTCCTCTTTAGCCTTACATTATTGCCACTATCTCTAGCACTTCTCCATTCCGACGGGTACCATCGTAAGATCCTGAGCTCGTTGATAGAAGCGCCATACGACAGCTTTGCGCTGGAGAGACTTATACATACCTGGGCGTGCCACAGAGCCGCTTTCAGGATGTGACGTCTATAAAGGATACTCTCCGAAGCAGATACAAACGTCTCATCTGACAGATTTGGTCTTCCGAACTGTCGGCGAGGAACAAAGTATTTGCAACGAACATGCTTGCCGTCCCGGTACTACTCTATTCATTTGGGGTAGTTCCATGGACGAAGAACGAGCTCATATCTCTTGATATCGGGACAAGAAAGGTTATGCAGATAAACAAAAGCATGCATCTTAAGTCTTCCGTTCCACGACTGTACATCTCACGCCGTCAAGGGGCTCGCGGAATATTGAGTCTTGAATGTCTTCACAACGGGATTATTCTGGGTACAGCACATAGAGTTGCAAATGGAACAGACCCTTTTCTTAAAATGGTCAGGAATCACGAAGAAGTGGGCAAAGGAGCATTTCTATATAAAGCAGCGGAGGAGGCTGCTGAAACAGTCGGACTTGACTTCAGTATAAGGGGTGAGCAAAATGCATCAAATCTAATCTAATCCGGATTAAGAAAGCACACGAGAAAAACTTTCGTGAACAGCTCCTCGATAAGAGGATGCACGGTATCTTCCACAGAAATGTGAAGGATCAGTCAATGTCTTGTGAGCTAACGTTTGCTTCCTTAAATCGCCCGGATTGAAGTTTGGTACAGAGGGTTTCATTTTTGCATGCCAAGACGGTGTCATTTCCACCTTAACATACCGTCGCCACATTTTGAGCCAAGACATTCCCGATGATAGCTGCAGGGCGTGCCACGTACACCCCGAGAATGTAGCTCACATACTATCTAGTTGTCCTACACACGCGGGAACAACCTACATTCAATTGCACAATGCGGCACTAAGACTGCTTTATTACCATCTCTGTCACTCCTACGGCATTCACCTTAATATCGCTCCTCTAAATGCTCCTAGGGAAATTGAGTCAATCGTCGAGAATGGGAAGTGCCGCATATACTGGAACTCCATATTCTCGACAATTGTTTCTGTTGCTCACTCGAGGCCTGATATGGTTCTTCTTGACTTCGAGAAGTGAACCATGTTCGTTATCGAATTTTCGGCAGCAGCTGACAATAACATCATAGCCAAGGAGAGTGAAAAGAAAAAGAGGTATCCAGATCTCATAAGGGAGTTGCAACGATTGTACCCGGAGTATTCTGTTAAACTGATCGTCCTTATCATGGGCGCTCTTGGAGGTGCCAAGCTTTCATTTGCTAATAGCCTAAAAAGCATCCCTGCGTGTCAACAATATGCTAGAACACTTCCGGGAAAAATGCAAAAAGCGGTAGTCCTTGAGTTGCTCTGCCTTCTTAGGGTGCACGAGGCTTTTGCTGGATCGTCGTATTGATTCCTTTACAGACTGTAATCACCTATCTCACGGTTGTGAGACGTGGTTGTGGCTGAAATTT
>NC_046661.1:17945840-17947301 GCF_010883055.1 Belonocnema kinseyi | reverse complement strand
AACAATCCTATCATTTAGGATAGCTGTGAATATCTTATAAAGCGTGTTCAGACAAGTTATTGGCCTGTAGTTCTGTGGGTCAGCTAAGTTGCCTATTTTCGGTAGAAGTATTGTGCGCCCTTCCACCAACCACTCTGGAATCGGCTCTTCCGACTTCAAATATGAGGTGAAAATACAGGCCAAATGCTGATGGCTTGAAGAGAACTTCTTCCACCAGAAGGTTTTGATACGATCTGGTCCCGGTGCGGAATAGTTCTTCATCCCTCTTAATACTTTTTTCACCTCCTCAGTAGTGATGGGTGGGCATTCTTTATCAGGTGTTATGAGGGTAACACATAACTCCTTGAAGCTATTTATATTTTCTGAGTCTTCGTCCAGTCTATGCTGAACTTCGCAGACTTCTCTCCAAAATACTTCGACCTCCTCTGGTTTGGGTGGGTTTTCGACAGTAACTGGAGGGTCTTGGAAGAGTCGAGATGGGTCAAAGAGAAACTGTTGATTTTCTCTGACCCACCGCTCCCTCCGCTCTAGACTTCTCTTAGCGTCAGACAGTATCCGTATTCTTTCAACAATATGCGTACTGTCTTGCCCAGCCTATCTTTACGGCAAGTTGATGCATTCGTCTTTTGGTCTTATGATCAGCCGTTGGTTTTGTTTTACGGTTCGCATCGGCCAAAGCTGTCGCTGCACTATACACACAATAATTGATAACCCAGAGGTTGGATTCACCGGAAAAATGTCCATGAAGCTCGTCATCCATTTCAGCCAGATCTTTAGGCTTGAGAGAAACCTTGGTGTTGATGTTTCTCCGGGTTGTAAGGCATCGCCCTTCATCTATTGGATGTCTGCCCGCGGTTGGTCTTAGTGTCGCCTCTCTTTCTTTGTTGCCGGCTTGTTCTAGCTGTGGTAGAGTAGGCGTTCCGCTTACATAGCCCCTTTTACGGAGTAGTTCAGCATGGTTTCGCAGACGTTGCTGCGAAAAGTGCGATAGCTCAGGGTGTTTCTCGCACCACAGAGCATGCAGCCGTGTCATGTAACCCCGTTCACGGGCCACACTCGCATCGTTGCAGTCTAGCAAGTCGTGATTCAGTTGCTCCGTCCACCCAGAGGTCACGAGATCCCGCCAATCCATCGCATTGAAACCATTTTCATTGGCTTCCCCAACTCTAGATTGGTCGACATTGTTGGCCGACCCATTGTCGGGAGCCCTGCGCGTTCTGTTGTTTTGAACCGCACTTACTACAACTATGTTTGGTGTTGTCATTGTTGTTCCCACGAGAAGCTCGGGAAAGGGGTTCGTCCATCCTTGTAGAGCCCCGCATGCAAGGATAAGGCTGCGCACTCTGAGAGTTCGCCCGATATCCCAGAGTCACCGTTCTAGACACCTCACCCAGGTGCCATTCAGCTTTCGGCACGGTTTTCACACCTCCGCTTGGGAGTTAATTCCTTCGGGACCACCCC
>NC_046661.1:17935947-17945740 GCF_010883055.1 Belonocnema kinseyi | reverse complement strand
AAAAATAAGCAAAAAATTTCCCAAATTTTGTTTGGTCAGATTCGTATTCTGGGCACAACAGTGTTGTACAAGTTGTATGTACTGGTGAGCATATGCGCGTGCGCATGCCGTCTTAAATAAGCAGTACCCCCGAGGAACACGGCTTAACTTGAGTGGATGTAATAATGATTTTGTATTATAATAGAATATTTTTAAATTAAAGTATAAAATTATTAAATTTTAACGACAGGCGCAATATAACACACATGCTCACACGTGCTTACAACTTGTACCAATAGAGGACAGTCTCCTAAGGTGTTAACTAGCACTTTTTGAGTTTTTAAACTTATGTATAAACGCGTGGGAGGAAATATACAAATAGCGGTGTTTATTAGCTCGTCAAATTGAAAGCATCCAAATGACATGCAAAGCAAAATGCAGAGCAGGGAAACTTATTTAGCAGGAATAACACAAGAACTCCAATCTAATTAACGTTTTTAGAAGTCGAGAAAATAATAATGAACGACTATTTTTTGAGGTTCAATTTTCAAGACGTTTAACAGTATTTAATGGGTCACATTCCCACATTAAACGGCGTTTATTAGGTCGGCGAGATACTGAGATTTTGTTGAATGGGATTAATAGAGGAAAGTCTCCTAAGATTTTTACAACGTTTTTTTGTTTCTAAACTTTTAGTAAATGCGTGGGAGAAAAAAGACTCAAACGGTGTTTATCAGGTAGCCAAATGGAATGTTTCGCAATTACATGTAAAAGACAATACAGAAAACGGAAACTTACTAAGCACGAACAATAAAAGAAAGTAAATCTTCTTAACGTTTTGAAAAGTCGTAGAATTCAAAATAAACGAAGATTTTGTAAAGTTAAACGGTTCGAGATATTTAACGGTGTTTATTGGGTTGAATTAATGTATAAAATGATGTTTATCGAGTTAAGAGATTTTATTCAATGATATTAATAGAGGATAGTCTCCGAAGATTTTTACTACGCTTTTTTCAGTATTTAACTCTATAATGTAAGTAAATATGTGGAAGGAAAATACATAACACGCTGTTTCAAAAGTCGTCAAATTATAAACTTCAAAATGGCACGCAAAAGAAAATGCAGAACAGTGAAACTTATTTAGCATAAATGAATCAGGAACACTCATCTAATCAACTTTTTCAAAAGTCTAAGATATAATAATAAACAATGTTTTTTTGTAAGGTTGAATGTTTGAGACATTCAACGGTGTTTATCCGTTCGGCGAGAAAAAGAGATTTTGTTTAATGATATTCGTAGAGACAGCCTCCTGAGACGCCAATTACCAATTTTTTTAGTTTTTAACGTTCTAGTAAACGAGTGGTAGAAAAACAACATTAAACGGTGTTAATCAGGCCCTCAAATTAGAAGCAACACAGTGACACGCAGAAGAAAATGCAGAACAGTGAAACTTAGTTAGCATTAAGAAATCAGAAACACCAATCTAATCAACGCTTTCAAACGTCGAAGCTATAATAACAAATAAAGGTTTTAGATAGGGTGAATGTCTAAGAGATTCAACGGTGTTTATTGGGTCAAATTTATGCATTAAACGGTGTTTATCAGGTCGACGAGATAAAGAAACTTTGTTTAATATTATTGGTAGAAGACAGTCTCCTGAGATCATGAAAACCCATCTAGTCAACGCTTTCAAAAGTCGAAGATATAATAATAAACAAAGATTTTGTAAGGTTGATTTTTTAAGAGATTTAACGGTTTTTATTGAGTCCCACTCATGCTTTAAACGACGTTTATCGGGTCGGCGAGATAAAGAGATTTTGCTTAATGGAATTAGTAGAGAATAGACTCCTAAAATGTTCGATTTATTTTCGTTAGCTTTTAACCTGCTAGTTAATTCATAGGAGGAAAATACATCAAACGGTGTTTATTAGGTGGCCAAATGAAAAGCTTCAAAATTACATCCAAAATACAATGTAGAACACTGAAACTTATTTAGCACGAGGATCACAAGAACTTTAATTATTTCAACGTTTTCAAAAGTCGTAGAAATAATAATACACAAAGGTTTTGAGAAGTTAAAGGTTTGGAAGATTTAACGGTATTTATTGAGTCACATTCATGAATTAAACGGTGCTTATCCGATTTATTAAGTCACATTTATGCAATAAACTGTATTTATCGAGTTAGCCTAATAGAGAGATGTTATATAATGGTCTTAGTAGAAGACTTCAAAATAGCACATAAAAGAGAATGCAGAACAGTGAAACTTATTTAGCATGAAGATTATTTAACGAGATAATCCGATTTTGTTTAATGGGATGCATAGAGAACTGTCTACTTAGATATTCCCTACATTTTCTTTAGTTCTTAACCTTTTAGTAAATCCGTGAAATGAAAAATAAATAAAACGCTGTCTATCATATCGTCAAATTGGAAGTTTAGAAATTACATCTAAAACAAAATAAAAAGCACTTAAACTTATATAACACGAAGAGCACAAGAACGCCAATCATATCAACATTTTTACATGTCGTAGAAATAATAATTAGAAATTTTTTATTAAAGTTGAGTGCTTAAGAGATTTAAAAGTGGTTATTGGGTCCCTATCAAACATTAAAAGGTGTTTATTGCCTCAACGAGGTAATCAGATGTTGTTCATAGGATGAATAGAGGACAGTTTGCTGAGAATTTAACTGCATATTTTTTGGTTTTTTAACTTAAAGTAAAAGCGCGGGAAAAAAATACATTAAATGATGTATATCAAGTCAACAAATGAAATGCTTCAAAACGACACGTAAAAGATAGTGCAGAATAATGAAACTTACTTATCATGAAGAACACAAGAACGGCCATCTAGTCAACGTTTTCAATAAAACTTTGGGAAATCCGTATTAATACTCATTGATACATTGATATGTGATCATGGCATTTTTAATTAAAATAACTGCCAGCGGTGGGCGATTTGTTCAACTATTCTACATATCTAACTCGGAATCAATAAGAACCTATACATACTTACTGAAAAATATGTGCAAAAACATCTAAGCAGGCTGTCAAATGCCTTTATCTCTAATTTAAAATGCTTTTATACCATAAAATATGCAGAAAAAATCGACTGATCACTGCTCCTAGAACTCATCAATTTACTTATGTATGGGCAAGCAATATTGATATCACAGGCCCACAAAAAAATTTGCTTGTACTTTTGACCATATTCGGAAATGTTTGAATATGTTTTTTCCGTACCTAAGTGACCTGCTTGTTTATTATCATGATTTTCAATTAAAACTTATTCCCTTAGTTCTTTTGAAATTGTTAATTTCCACGAGTTGCTATCTAAATTTAAGCTTGCTTTTAAATGCAATATGATATGTGATAACCTTAAAAGAATAACCTTCCAAGTATGGTCTAAATTTTCTAATCGCCCAAACTACTGCCAAACATTCTTTTTCTGAAGCCAAATATTTACGTTCTGCCCCATTCAGACGTCTACTCGCGAACGCTATAACATAATTTTCGCCGTTTATAGTTTGTGTTAAAACAGTCGTAAATGCCTGTTCCTGTTTTTCAGTCCACTCCCACTTTACTTCGTATTTTAATAGCATTTTTAGTGGTTCTATTATTTCTGCAAATTTCGGAATAAACTTTCTATACCGTGAAGCCATTCCTATTGATCTCTGAATTTGTTTAACCGTTTTTGGCCTTGAAAAATTTAAAACAGATTCGATTTTTTTCATCTACCTGTAATCCTTTTTCGTTTACTTTGAAATCTAAATATTTTATTTCGGAACAGCCAAATTTACATTTATCTGAACCTATTGTTAAACCTGCATTTTTTATTTTATCCAACACGATTTTCAAATATTGGAAATGATCTTCAGAATTTTTTGAAACTATTATAATGTCATCAAGATTACAAAATATATTTCGCTTTAATTCTGGCGTTATTATTCTGTCCATGATGCGTTAGAATGTAGCAGAAGCATTTCTCAAGCCAAATGAGATCCTTTTAAAATGATACATTTCTTTGCCCGGAACAATAAAAGCTGTAATTGGTTTCAATTCTTCGTCCAGTGGTATCTGATGATATGCTGAACGAGGATCGATTTTAGACATGTATCTTGCTGATCTTAGTGTGTCTAACAATTCAGACATTGTTGGGTTTGGATATAAATCTTTTTTTAGTGATTTCATTTACTTTTCTAAAATCTAAACAGAATCTATATTTTCCATTATGTTTCTTTATCATTACTATTTGATTCGACCAATCACTATTAGAGGGTTCTATAATTTTTTATTCCAGTAGTCGATCTATTTCCTCGTATATAAACTCACTTATTTTTTGTGATGTGATACGTAATAGTATCTTTGCTTAATGGGTTCGTGACCTTGCACATCTACTTTATGGCTAGTCAAATGGGTCGGTTTCAATTCTGTTCCCTGATCTTTTACTTTTCTTTCAATTAAATTTTTCAATTTCACTTGTTGTGCTTCATTCAACTCTACTTAATATGCCTTCAGAAATTTCCTTGTAAAATTCTAAATTTTTCATCTTTTCTATTTTTACGCGTGTAATATTATTATTTATTACCGCATTATGCCTAGAATGACACCAATTACTTTTTCTAATTGCGAATAATTTTTCTATTATCGAATAATTTTTCTCCTCCTTTTTATATAACACCGTCTTTAATTCAGAATCATTTTTCTCTTTAATGCATTCCAATGGCCCTTTGAATTCTGTGTGTGAATTCCTATCTTTATTTTTCGCTTGTAAATTCCTGTTTATTTTGTTTCTATCCTTTTTTTTTCCTTTCTCTCTCTATATTTTGTTTAGCCTGCTTATCTAATCTCTGAACGCCTACGCTAGCACCTGCCAGTGTTGCGTCGTTCGCATGTGGGAAAACGGAGAAGAGACTTCGCACGGTAGCAAATCTGTCTCTTTCTCTCGCATGTCGTTTCGCAGGCTAACATTCGTTACGAATTTCAATTTACTTTTCTCGCTTTGCCTATTCTTACTCTCTTTCTTATTCTCTTCCATTATCGGCTCCAGCATTCTAATTAATTTCGATTTCATCGCATACTTAATATTTGGTAATCCCGGTAACCACCCAATTTTTTTCTCATAATCCATTTTCAAACCTAATATTTCAATCATATAGGTTTCTATGATTCCTATCGATCTTAAATTTGGTACCAGTCTGAATAACAAATATTTTCCCGTATGACATATTTTGATTGGGATTAACACTTGTCCTATAATTTTTAATTTTTGTCCATTAGATACCACTAATGTGTCATTTATTGGTTTTTTAATTTTCGTAGTCTAATTCTTTTATTGTTTTTATATATTTTTCACCAATGTATGAGTGAGTTGCACCGGTGTCAACTAACACTTCATATTTGTGATTTAAAAAATCGACCATAAAGTGAATTCTCGTTTCATCTATCTCATTTGTGCCTGTGTCAAGTAATTCAGGTGATCTCTAGTTTTGTCTGCTATTTTCCGCCTTTAACAGCGACCGTTTGCATTTCCTTGATTTAAACTATACCAAAAATTATATCGAAAATGGCCTAACTTCCCGAAATTGTAGTATGTTAAAGGTTCTCGAGATCTATGATTAAAATGTTGGTTTCCTAAGTTTGGATCCATAAAATCCTGTCCACTTGAATTTATTTCACCATTCCTATTATCCCTACTATTGTCATCTTTTACATTTTTGAAATTTTTATTCCGATTTTTATTATCCTTTTTGTCTTCTGATTTTCTATTATTTTCTTCGGTGTTATATAAAAGCGCTGACATTTGCGGAGAATTATTCGTTTGTTGTGTCTGTGCGTTCCCTAATATCTGATTCATTGTACAATAATGCTTGACCAGCTGTGTTTTGATTTTTAAAATTACTGTTATTATGAATAAACCTCTGATTTCCGGTGGCTTGAAATCCTGCGACAAGTCTGCGTTACTTCTGCGACGATGATTTTTTTATTAATTATGGTTCAAATCAGTGCAAAACCAGTTTAAATGGTGCCTGGAGTTAAAACCAACTCAATGCAAACGCCTTCTTTGATCCAAACAACCCCCAAGGACTGCCACCCACCCTTACGCAAAATATTCATTTACATTTATCCTGATTGAGACTACCCATTGAAACCGGGCAAAAAATGTGTCTTTGGACACCCCTAACAACATATCCAAAAATTAGGTAAATCGCAGCCAATGAAAACTTTTGAGGGTGGAAAAACAGTCACCCTTAACCAAAAAAAAATCGTTAAAATTCCCCAAAGCACCGGTGCCCATCGGCACAGGTCCTAAAATGTGTCTTTGGATACTTCTAACAGGTCCAAAAATGAAAAAAATCCAGTCAAGGAAATCTTTTGGGGGTAGAAAAACCGTCATCCTTAACGAAAAAAATTAGTTAAAATTCCCCAAATTACCGGTGCCCATCGACACAGGTCAGAATCTGTGTCTTTGGATATCCCGAACAACATATCCTAAAATGAAAAAAATCGCAGTCAGGGAAAACTTTTGGGGGTGGAAAAACCGTCACCCTTATCGAAAAAAAAAATCGTTAAAATTCCCCAAATTACCGGTGCCCATCGACACTGGACCTAAAATGTGTCTTTTAATACACCTAACAACATACCCAAAGATGAAAAAAATCGCAGACAAGGAAAACTTTTGGGAGTGGAAAAACCGTTACCCTTAAAGAAAAAAAATCGTTAAAATTCCCTAAATTACCGGTGCCCATCGAAACCAGACCTCAAATGTGTCTTTTAATACACATTTTAAGATCGGTGTCGATGGGCACCGGTAATTTGGGGAATTTTAACGATTTTTTTTCGTTAAGGGTGAAGGTTTTTCCACCCTCAAAAGTTTTCCTTGGCTGCGATTTTTTTCATCTTTGGATACGTCGTTGGGGGTATTAAAAGACACATTTTAGGACCGGTGTCGATGGGCACCGATAATTTAGGGAATTTTAACGATTTTTTTTCTTTAAGGGTGACGGTTTTTCCACCCCCAAAAGTTTTCCTTACCTGCGATTTTTTTCATCTTTCGGTATATTGTTAGGGGTATTAAAAGACACATTTTAGGACCGATGTCGATGGGCACCGGTAATTTAGGGAATTTTAATGACTTTTTTTTCTGTAAGGGTAACGGTATTTCCACCCCCAAAAGTTTTCCTTGACTGAGATTTTTTTCATTTTTGGATATGTTGTTAGGGGTATCCGAAGACACATTTAAGGGCCTGTGGCTATGGGCACCGGTAATTTGGGGAATTTTAACGATTTTTTTTTCGTTAAGGTTGATGGTTTTTCCAACCCCAATAGTTGTCCTTGACTGAGATTTATTTTGTTTTTGGATGTGTTGTTAAGGGTGTCCAAAAACACATTTTAGGATCGGTGGCGATGGGCACCGGTAAGTTGGGGAATTTTAACAATTTTTTTTCGATAAGGTTGACGGTTTTTCCACTCCCAAATGTTTTCCTTGACTGCGATTTTTTTAATTTTTAAGTATATTGTTAAGGGGATTAAAAGACGCATTTTAGGATCGGTGTCGATGGGCACCGGTAATTTGGGGAATTTTAACGATATTTTTTTCGTTAAGGGTGACGGTTTTTCCACCCTCAAAAATTTTCCTTGGCTGCAATTTTTTTCATCTTTGTATATGTTGTTGGCGATATTAAAAGACACATTTTAGGACCGGTGTCGATGGGCACCGGTAATTTAGGGAATTTTAACGATTTTTTTTCTTTAAAGGTGACGGTTTTTCCACCCCCAAAAGTTTTCCTTGGTTGCGATTTTTTTCATCTTTGGATATGTTGTTAGGGGTGTTCAAAGACACATCTTAGGACCGGTGTCGATGGGCACCGGTAAGTTGGGGAATTTTAACGATTTTTTTTCTGTAAGGGTGACAGTTTTTCCACCCCCAAAAGTTTTCCTTGACTGAGATTTTTTTCATTTTTGGATATGTTGTTAGGGGTACCCGAAGACACATTTAAGGGCCTGTGGCTATGTGCTCCGGGTACGGGTAGGTGGCAGTCCTTGGGGGTTGTTTGGATCAAAGAAGGCGTTTGCATTGAGTTGGTGTTAACCCCGGGCACCATTTAAACTGGTTTTGCACTGATTTGAATCATAATTAATAAAAAAAAATCATCGTCGCAGAAGTAGCGCAGACTTGTCGCAGGATTTCAAGCCACTCTGATTTCCTTGGTATCTTCGATTATTTATATGTTTCGAATTATTGTTTTGAAATCTCGAATTTAATAATTTTGGATTTCTGTTTGGAAATCTTGGTTTGTATTGTTGGTTAATATACCTCGGCCCAAATTGCCTTTGTTCATTTTGATCCTGATTTTGATTTCTATTCGGATTCTCATTTTTAATATTATTTTGTGTTTTATCATTTCCTTGATCATTTTCATTTTGATTATTTTTGTTATCTTCTTTTTCTAAATTGAATATCTTGGTCTTTTTTCTAATTGCAAAATTTTATTTTATTATTGATTATTTCTGTATATCTCTCATTTAAATAAATTTCTTTAAATTCTTCAATAAATTGATATAAATGTTGCCAATTATATTTAATGACTTGAAACCAACCTGATGCTTCGCCTTCGAAAACAACATCTAAACATTCTAAAATGTCCTTTCCGTTCATTTTGTATCCTCTTTTAAATGATATCAAATTATATTAGGAAATAAGTTGGACTTTTTTCTGTGTTGTTTTTAAATTCAATGGGCCAATTTGACATTATTTGAAATGGGGCTTGTATCATCTCGAATGGAAAGCGAGTTGCCGAATTTCAATCATATTATTTTCATTCATCTCTTCTCTTTCCTTATCGGTCCCTCTACTTCTATCAATTCTACTTTGCATGTCTCTTTCGTATTGTGGCAAATGCGATTTTCTTATAATTGATTGTCTGTGTATCGGTCTCGGTAATGACTATTCGCCCCCTTGACCGCTAATCCTAATGTCATTCTATTCCATGCACCTGCTAACGAGTGCCTTTGATTATTAAAATCTAATTCTGTCTCTTGGAAATGAACCGTATTTTGTACATTACTTGACTTATTACTTTGACTAAATGAACTTTGACTTGAATCTAAAATTCCATCCATTATATCATTAACGATTTTCATCTCGTCGTGAGTTTCTCAGGTTTGCAAAACAAAACGGCCTAGGAGTTACGTGGTACTTGAAATATGTCAAAATTCCTGAGTCTTAGCAATTGGCGGGATAATTTTAAATTACAAAAGAATTAATATGAATTTTACAATATTATTATTAGATCAGGTTTAACAAAAGTTATTAATAATTGAACATGACTGAATTTAGTACTCTAACGCTCACTGAGGAATCTTTAACTTATTTCAAGAATTTGTTATACGCTAAGCACATAAACTTACAAGACCTGAATCACAGCGCTAATATTGAGAAAATTCTAGAACTAAAATTAATAATTGAATAAAAGTACGTTTGATCATGGTGTTATAAGCTAAATACTAAACGGACATCAAAATAAAAGTTTTAACGTGCTTGAGTACAGCGCGCCCAGTGGTTAAACTGTGAACTGATCTCTTATAACTAACATATAAACTATTTCCAATAACAGAGAATAGACCTTAAATTGTCGGTATACTGGTCCAAAAAATCTTTTTATTAATACACATTTCGCCCTTCGACGGAGGGCCTCTTCAGTGAAATACAACTACCAGGTGTATACATATGAAACCGGTATTGCCATCTAGCGGCCAGTAGGCACACTTGTAGGCACTGTCGGAACTTACCATTTGTGCTAATTGGCGT
>NC_046661.1:17929577-17935847 GCF_010883055.1 Belonocnema kinseyi | reverse complement strand
AGAGGTGGACAAAATGTGTAGCCAGCGAGGGCGCATACTTTGAATAAAATATTTGTTACCATTCTCTTGAAATAAATGTGTTTTTTTCTTGAAAAAATACCGTTTTCATATGTATACACCTGGTATGTACATAGCCTAAATTATTTATGTTATATATCTTCGCAATCGACGCGGATAAGGGGAACATTACTGTGATTCTCGATAAGGATGATGGTATAAGAAAATGTGAAAGTTTAATTCAGGATAAATCCACTTATGAAGAATTAAATAAAGATCCAACTAGTGGAATTAAGAGGGAGCTAAATTCCACTATCGGGGATATGATTAAAACCAACATATTGGACCCAGAATTGAGTAAACGTTTAAAAAGTTACAATTGTGTTTCCCCTAAATTCTATGGGCAACCGAAGGTACATAAACAAAATGTTTTGATTTTATACATAAAATTGATAAGATTAAAGATATCCCGGATGATTTTGAGATCCTTTCTCTCGATGGCACGTCATTATTTACAAACATCTATCACAAACTTATTATTGCGAGTATTAAAAAGAGATGGTCACAAAATACCACACATACGATTCTTCCGCAAGGTTCTTTTATTAAACTTCTGAAATTATGTTCAGGAAATGCATGTTTTGTTTTCCATAACAGGCATTACAAACAAATTTTTGGGGTATTGATGGGTTCTCCTATTTCTGCATCTGTTGCTAATTTAGTCATGGACGATCTTGAAAGCTGTGTGCTCAAAACCATTCCATACGAGGTGAAATTTTTCTTTAGACTTGCAGATGATATTTTGACTTATGTGCACAAAAATAACATCAATGATTTGTTAAAAAAATTTAACAAATTTAACACTATGCTTAATTTCACTAAAGAGAGGGAAAAAGATAGTAGTATAAGCTTTTTAGACTCTCTAGTAAAGAGAAAAAATGACAAATTGATTACGGATTGGTATAGAAAGCCATATTGGTCGGTGATATATTTAAATTTCTAAACTTTTACTCCCATTGAACATAAAATAAGTGTAGTGAACTCCTTGGTCGATAGAGCTGTTAGGCTTTCTAAACAGGAATTTAGGGATAAAAACTTAAATCTCGTTAAAAGAACTTTAATGGAGAATGACCACCCTCAAAATTTTGTTACAAAATTTATAAATAAGAGGTTGGATAATATTAATAACCGAAACAATAGTACCATCGATAACAATGTGAACATTGAATTTAACGGCAATGAAACTATACAATTTTTGATTTTACCTTATATTACATCATACAGTCACAAATTAAAAAACATCTGTAGAAAATTGGGTTTTAAGGTCGTTCTACGCTTCGATCACGATAATCTTAAATGCTTTATGAATGGAAAGGATCCCTTCAGAAAGGGTCTTAAAACACACACAATCTATTGTGTGAAATGCAAAAGTTGTAAAGGAGTTTATATTGGGCAATCTGAAAGAAACATCGATACAAGGATAAATGAATACAAGAACGACTGTAAGTATGATGACAGAAGCTCTGCATTAATTTATCATTCTCATACGAAGCAACATCATTTTGACTTCGGTAATATTAAGATTTTGAGTATCGAGACAAACAAAAGGCAAAGACTTTTTTAGAGAAATATTCCATATATCAATGAACAAATTTTCTGTCAACAAAAGAACTAACATAGAAGGTCTTAGAAATATATATTTGAATTTGATTAATAATACCAATTATTGTTGAATTTACGACATAATTTTATGCTATTATAGTTTATTTTAATTAATTACTTTGAAAAATAGATATTTAATTTTTTACACAACAGATACAGTTCGTAACTGAAACAATTGTTTTTACAAAATCTTAAAATATTATATACAATATTTCTAATATGTACCCACGATAAGATGATAAGAAAGAGTCCGATCTTCTATCACTCTGTGACGTCAAATGCGCAATATACATACAGCGGACTATTTGACTGATACTCAACTTGTTTATATAACCGTTTTGCTTTAAACGAAATTAATACTCCATTTTCATGAAATGTCACTTCGTCATGGCGGCCTACGAAAGAATAATGTGATGGCCCACCAATTTTTATTGTTAATATAACTTTCTTATAAGGCCAACATGGAAGCCAACATATCTTCTTAACTTCCTACTTTTTAGCTATTTTAACTTTTACTAATTTGACAATTATATCATAAGCAAACAGCATGGACATAGGAAACACGGAACTAGGCATGCCATCCTAACTTGGCGAACGGGGTTGAATCCACGGGAGGGGGGAGAATTCAACGAGTGGGGAGAGCCGCCATCTTACGATGTGCCATTTGATTATGCGCACGAGCATTTTTGCCGACACACTGTG
Organism: Belonocnema kinseyi; assembly: GCF_010883055.1. NCBI lineage: Eukaryota > Metazoa > Arthropoda > Insecta > Hymenoptera > Cynipidae > Belonocnema > Belonocnema kinseyi. The sequence continues at coordinate 17,933,486 of NC_046661.1, read as the reverse complement.
CATGAAAATATAAAAATGTGGGCTCTGCCATGTTTGTCGCGGGGCATCAGAAGGTGGTGGACCTCCCCCCTCATTGCATCACCCCCGCAATGCCATGCCTAGTCCCTTGTTTCCTATGTCCATTGCAAACAGTTTTTATTTCATTGACTTGACATTGTTTACTCCATAAGGTTAACAAGGACTATCTCCATCGAATTATTACATGGTAAAGAATACATTAAAAAAGGAAAAAGTTGTTTTAGTACAATCTGATTTCATGCTATATACATAGTTGCATTTCACTGAAGAGGCCCTCCTTTGAAGGGCGAAATGTCTATTAATAAAGAGATTTTTTGGACCAGTATACCGACAATTTAAGATCTATTATTTGAATTTTTACCCGGTCGACACTCACTAACATCAACTAATTATTTTCAACAACCTAGAATCATTTACCATCATAAGTCATGGCAATGTCCGCACTAAAATCCGATTCCAATCTTCATGAATCTTTTCAAAAGAAAGCTTCATGAATCTCGAAAGTTTGCCAGACTCAGCTTCGCGCGGGAAAATTCAAGTCAACCGTGAGCAGCATAACACATTAAACTTAAATAACTATATTCACGGGTCGATGCCCAAAAATCTATGACCTAAGTGAATGTATGGAAAGCTAAGTATACGTTATTTACCGTCAACACGTCGATAACCAAAACTTGACTTGAACTTCACTCGGCAGCGCGCCACTTAGAGAAACTGAACTAAAACAAAACTATATCTAGTTCCATTTATCTATTGCTCGTTTGACGACGTAAATACTAGCAATATCCTGGCCTACACGTGGATTATACATTTCCGTGAAACTTACAATGAAAAATATCCGAAACTCCGGTAATTAACCGTAACTCTAATTTTCGAGCAATTTGCAATTTTCCGGTAGTCGCTTGTTGCACAATTGAATTTCGAAGTTGATGCCCAATTAATTTTCCATCCAGTGACCGGTGAGACCACTCTTGCCAAGTTTCCGATCGTTTGTTGTAAATCTTTCCCAGAGTCAGTGCTTATGTAACCAATATGGCGTTGATCGATGTTTAATGGCATTGGCTAGGCCGAGTTCATGTGAGCAGGGTTGCGTTTGGTGGTGTGACAACTTCCTGGCATGGCATTTGCAGTGTTGTCAAGATGGCGATGTACTGGGAGAGTTTTAATTGGTCCAAACTGGGCTCTGACCATGTCCGGTAACTGTAGTGGGATAGTTACTGGACTGGCCCTAGGTGGCCATACCATGGAGTGACAGTTGTAGTGGTGACATCAGACCTCGGCGACAAAATAGAGAGAGAGGGAGCTTTGAATTGTCAACCGAGTGAAAACACTGCCTTCATGAGGAATTAAGGACCGCCCTCTCGTGCTGGAATCGAAAACTAAAGGCACAAGGTGTCGGCAATGTGGTTGGTGATAAGTTATTCACCCTGGTCGTTAGTAAATTCGGCAAACCCTTGAAAGTGACGGCTCATCCCTTAAATCCGTGGCGTTGATATCGTTTTCCGAGATTTGACAGATGGTGGATAAGCCATGCAACAAACGTTCGGAAGGTATAAATAAACAGTTAACAATTTTTTATGAGTGCCCTGTGGTCGAGACTTCCGTTTTTGGCCGTGGTAATGTCATTCGCGAATCATTGAATGAATCACCTTTTCAAAGTGACAGTTAAATAAAATTTACCCTATCACAAGTTCTTTAATTCTAATTCTATCGCTTTTCTTTTCTTGAAAATTTATTAATTCTTGTGCCTTATACCAAAATTTATTATTTATATCCATAAAAGAATTAATTCCGAACGTTTTATCACTAATTTTTCCGGTTTTTTTCTTGTCTTTCTATTTCTATTTGCAATTTTTCGTGACCTATTCTTGCTCTTTCTGCTCTTTGTCTGTCTATTCTTTCATTCTCTTTTCTGAGAGTTTCTACACGTTCTAACCGACTTGATTCTATTCTTTCTTTCTCTCTCCCTAATTTTTCAAGTTCTTTTCTTTTGCTTTCTATTTCTCTATCTATCCTATTCATTCTTTGATCGCTATTTTCTAAATTCGTAGCATTTTCATCTTCCATTCTCCAAATTCCCTACGTGTTTTCAGTATTGGGCAATAATAAATCAACGTGTCGTTGTTTTCGGAATTGCACGTTTTGTTTTATTTCTATCTGATACCCCCCACATTTTTTCGGCTGATTCCAATCCTTACTCGCGTGTGTCGTAGATTCTAATTCATTTTCTGCAGTTTTTGTTGTTGTTCGTGATTAATTTGCATATAAACTTTTCATTTTTGCAACGAAAATTGTTCACAAACGTTAATTAATTATCTGAAATGCAGTTAACGGTGTTGATTGGGATGCTGAAATTCAGAAAACGCCGTAACGAGCAGTTAGGGCTCTCTTCGAAGCACGGACATCAGAAATAGGCCTGTTGTGATTGGAGAAAACGCCGTTCACAACAAATTAATTTCGCAGCTAAAAATAAATTCAGTTACGGGTTTTCTCGAATCACAGACTTTTTTTTCGAGGTTCGATAATTCCGGAGAACGGAGTAAGCGCGTAAGGACCTCTTGGAAATCACGAAGGCTCGAGATCACCGCCCGATAATTCAGGAAAGTCCGTAACTGCCCGTTGCGGCTTTTTCTCGAATTTTTCTGTGACGCATTCAGTTATCCATGATTTGAGCCTGCAGTTAACGGTCAGTTACGGCTCTCTTCCAAATCAAGACTCGCCAAACTTTGCAGTTAACCGTATTTTTCCAAAATTTAGCAATAATTATTCTAGAAGTTATTAACAATTTGAAAACATTATTTTAATAGTCAGGTCCATCTTTTCTTGTTGTTTGTATGACGTCACGGGTTCCTACTTCGCGCGCTAATTTTCGTTACTGACGCCGCTTCATTTTCTAACTTTCTTATTTCTTATTCAATTTTATCCTCGTTTTTTGCTATCTTTCTTATTTTTTCCGTTCTAACTAGTTTTCTGATATTTCCTTAATGATTTTTTACCATATATTTTGAGTCTATTTTAAACCCTTCACTTACTCAATCCTGCTACGAGGAGTACAAGCAAGGCGTTTTTTTCTTAGGGTAATTTTATTTATTACTGTCAATGGTCGAACTTGAAATTGGTCTTTTGTCCCACCAACCTTTCATCGGACATGTATAACAGGCTACCCGCACTTTATTCGAGCTAAATTACACCCTAAACGCACTTTTTCTAAAAATCAATAAAAGATTTCGTCAAAACAATTCTCAAACCCTTCTCCTACGCCATTTTTTTAAAATAAAATTTTTTTCTCTCCAATGGCATACAGGCATCAATCAATTAAAATTTTTTCCTCTCAACATTTAACGACTTCCGCTCTCGACCGGGAGAACTTTAGGAGGGATCGTTGGTTTTTTAAGAGGGCGCCAAATTTGTGAGGGATCTTGCAAACTAAAGGGAAGGGTAGAGGAATTTAGATTGTCGAGAATTAGATGAAGTCAATCATTAGAGGAACAATGTAAAATAAAAAGGGTTCATTTAAACTAACTTACAAACGTAGTCGAGAAGTTATTTTAGTGAACCCGGGCAGTGAAGCCAAGATTACGGTGAGAACCGGAGGGTAATCGGAGCAGCGATAGGTCCTCCTCGGGAATTATGCTTTGGCGACGGGGCTGATGGCTGGAAACTTTTCCGGGCGGATATTTTGGCGTTCTGGTACTCGTTGATGAAGCTGGTCGTTGATCCTGGTCCAACGTGTCGTTCTGAGGCGAGGATGCGTCGTTGTTGGGATGACGAGGGGTTGAGGTATGGACAGTTCTAACTACCAATTCGATTTAGGGGCAGGTAGCACAAGACACAAGATTGATTGCCTTCGAGGCAACATAGCGGGGTAATAAAGACTAGAGGTACTTCCCC
>NC_046661.1:17912891-17929477 GCF_010883055.1 Belonocnema kinseyi | reverse complement strand
AGGAGGTTGCTATTTAAAATAAGGGTATATTTTACAAAAGTGTTTAATATCACATTTTAAACCAAAAAAATAGCAAAAAAATCTAGCCTAATCATTTATTTTATACTTTTTTTGTAATACTTTTTTAATTACAGGGGGCAGTTTAAAGATTTTTGTAGTGGACGTTTTTGTAGTGAACCATCCTATCGCCATGTGAGGAGACGAGGTTGACTCGCGACCTGGCTCATCAGCATTCGTTGACCAGCACTCTTGCCTTGCCAGGTGAGAAGACCGATTGATATTGAGAACCCTTGATGTTTCCTCGCTCCGTTCGCTTCTCGTCGCACGTGTCGCGCCATGTATTGTCACCCTGAAGGTTTAAGTCCGATAAAGGGAGTTCCGGCAAGAAAGGCTTTTGGGACGTTAATTCAAGAAACGTGCTGTAGTAGAAGGCCGATATCGGAGACTGTGTGCAGTCCTTTTGCGTGGGGCTAACTACTCAACCGGCTGAAAACCCTGGTTTTTGCAAAAGGACGTTAATGGAGATTATAAAAAAAAGTTCAAATGGTGAAAACCTTTGGAGTGACAATCGCGACGCATTGTGCCGGTAGTGACGGATTGGACGGGGATATGTTGAAGCTTTGCAGCCAAGTCCAAGGGATAAATTACCCTGAAGGTCACTACAAAAGAAGATAATGAAATTAAAAAATTTTAAATACGCCGTTTTTTTTGAGCTCTCATCCTATCGATCTCTCTCTCTCAGTGATTATTTTCAAAGGTAAAACGTAAGTTTTTAAAAATAGAAAGTAAGAAAAATTGTCGGAAAGTTTCAAAAGGTAAATTTAGTCTAATTAATGATCCAAAATAATTCATTAATATTTTTAAGTTGTTGATTTCGCCCACTGACTTGTTCTGATCGACAGACCGGTGGTAGTCTCTAAGGAAAATCATTGGATTAAAATAAATGTTTACTCTTTTTGTAGAACAATTTAACTTACGCGTATTTAGAGTTATTTAAACCCCTCTCATAATCCACGCATATCATGGTAGCAAAGGCACCTATTCGGAGACAAGATTCAGCGATCCCTCAGAAAAATAAAAACAATTAAGGGTTCAATCTTAATTAATTGTCTGGGTCCCTCCGGGATGCAACATAAAATTCTTAGCATATAACAGTCATATTATCAGGATTTTATTATTTTCAAATAATAAATAAAATCAGCTTTAATTATTTGATTATTATCACCTATTAGTATTGACTAAATCAACCCTTAAATGCAGGAAGTCTAGATAAGCCTAACGGCCAGTCGAAGCCTGCTTAAGGTTCAAGCTTCAAGCCTATAGGCCAGCACTTGAATGTTTACACGTGGTTTATTTAGTTCTGAATTAAAATTAAGAATTGTATAAGGTTAATAGATAACATAAGAAACTTGTATGATTTTATTTTACAAATAAAATTTACAGAATATTTCTTTAGCTATTTATAGAAATTCAAAATTGAAAAAAATGACTTGATATGCAGGGAGTCTGCACAAGCCTAGCGGCCAGGTGAAACCTCCCCTAAGGTTTAGGTGGCAAGCCTTTGGGTCAGCGCCTAAATGTTTCGAAGTAGATTCTTTAATTTTGAACTTCGTAAAAAAAGAAGTTAACTAATTGATTATTCACTATGAGGGTGCTCCTAATTTCATTTATGTAATAGGAAGTCAGACACAAATCTTAAGTTGATATGAACTTCTGGATTAGAAACATTAAATTTGGAATGCAAGGAGAATAGACAAGCCTAACGGCTAGTTGAAACCTCCCCTAAGATTCAAGTGGCAAGCTTATGGGCCAGCGCCTGAATGATTTCTGTTAAATTCTTTTAGATTACTTCTTTAAAACAATTTTAAAAAATAACTAAAGAAGAATAAAAACTGGCTAACAATGTGAATGTGAGTATGAACCATTCAAGATGTCGGGCGTTTAATTAAAAGAGCAGCTTAAGCCTAGAGGTGGAAAGCAAATAAAATAAAGCATCCAAGAATGAAAGATATCTGCATGGAGATTAAAGTTCCTAACGAATTCAATTGTCCATTCAATACCCTATTACACGACGCTCAACAAAAGTTGGACCAAAAAAAATCGTAGAGTCACGAAGTAGGCTTAAAAATCGAACACACCACGTCTTCCCCTATAACGAAGTAAAAATTTTTGCTAAAATTCCACTACTCTGAAATTCCACTGTGAACACAGTTGATATTAAGAAGAGATCTTTAAGGAAATTTCGGAAAGGGACTTAAGGGAAAATTTTTAAATCAATTTCCGAATTAGAAAAATTATTGAAAGGGAAACGATTATTTGTGCTTATATAATAGCAGAATTTCGGAAACGGTACAATTTTGTAATCATAACGCACTGATGCCTCCCTTCGTTTCCGACTCTACGGTCGGATATGACAGTCGGTTCCTCACCGACATAAGCATATTTTCTTCTGTATTTCGCGACGGCAGTGGGGGTCTATCATTTTGTACCAGTGCTGAATCAAACCTTATCTCTGAAGAGGTACTCTTGGTAAATTTCACCCAACATAACACTATCGAGCATACATTGGGACAGGTTGCTTTAGAATCTCTGACATTATAAAGGTAGGATCGCTTTTCCCTTAAGTAGATTATCGCTGTCTTTGAATAAATGAAATAACAAAAATATATATATATATATATATATATATATATCCTAACAGGAGGGAGAAAATAAGAGAGCTGTTAATAGTTTTAATAATTGGTAGTTATCAACTAACCCAATCGCATGCTCAGCTCACCGGTAGATGTTTTTCTCCTCCCAACTCCTATTAGGACGCGTACCTGTAGAAAAACCGAAGTCACACTATTTTGTCTTTCAATGAAACTCAAACGCAAACTTAAGGGGCTCGCCCGCGCTGATCTGAACTGAACGCTTAAGCGCAAGAAAGATCTAAAGTAGCGCCTGAGCATTCGTAGTTTTCTTTTTAAAAAAGGGAGAAGCAAGATATTTGAATAATAGAAAACATTACTCAGAAATTTTAGACAACCGTCTAGCGCCAAGTTAAGGAAGCAATGCAGCGTTTCGAGTACCCCCTAAATCTATAATGCCTACCGCAAGCAAGCCCTCTGTAAAACTTTCCCTACAAAAATAGAAAAAGGATAAAGCGTGGAAAAAAGTTTCATCAGTCTAGGGCAACTATTATTTCAGCTAGCTCCACCACAAATTATAGCGACCCCAACAATTCTCGTTTTTATCATTATCCAATTTCGATAAGAGATTCGGGTAACCAAAGTTAGGAATATTAATCGTGTTAGTAGACTCTGCTATAACAATCTCAATATAACAAGGTCAGACGATGAGCAGAACAACGGTAAAAAACAAACGCTCCTGTGAATAATAACACTACGATTGGTCAATTAACTTCCAATATAACCCCGGCAAACACGCGCCACTTTCCTGCGCTAATTTCGTCGATGTGGATAATCGTTCAGTATATATTTCCTATTCGACCGAACCTGCGTTTATTAAAATAGTTTTAAGCAACTTGAAGGGAATTGCACGTGAAAGTGTCTGCGATAAACAATTTAATCGATTAACGGAGCTCGTAGGTCATCTGGAAAAACGGTTTGTTTCAACTAAGAAGTACCAATGGTACATCACATGAATCCTAAATGCCAGAACCACCCCATCTTGGCGGGTCTCTCTGAACGGGGTACTAAAAGGAGGACTTCCCAGCCGTCCGCTTAACTGTTCCGGAATTCCGAAAAGGATCGGCTTCCCGCTTGGTAGACCCAGGATCTGATATAAATTTATTAAAGCTCCTAGCACTAAGGTCAGACATCACCATAGGTGATGACCCAATCCAGGTGTCTGGCATAACAGAGGAATTAACGGAGACTCATGAAACAATGATGGTTCCCATACTGGATACAAGTGTTAAGTTTCAAGTAGTGTCTAACGATTTTCCTCTCTCCGCGGACGGAATTCTTGGTCGACCATATATCCGACAGGAGCGAGCATAGCTGTCATTTAGAGATAGTACCTTAGTTGTTATTTCAGAACCTGTCACTCTAATACTATCTGTAGATTCTAAATCCAAATAACACGCAAACTATTGAGACTGGAAATAAAATCATTCTCGCGCGTTTTGAAGCTTTAGGCCCACATGAAAGAACCCGTAGCAATTAATGTAGGTAATCAAGACTTAGTACAAGGATACCTGCCATGCATAGATTCTCCCGAAGGGGTTTACATCGGAAAGGGAGTAGTAATGAATCCACGATGGAGTAGGGGTTATCATTTCTAAGAAACAATATCGTCAGACACCCGAGGCTCAGGAGCAGTTGGCAATTTAGATAGAAAAGCAATTTATGAGTGGTATAATATCACCCCTTAAGTCACCCTATAGCTCACGAGGCATGATAATTCCGAAAAAGATTGACGCTTCTGGTGAAAAAAATTAGAGTTGTGATTGATTATTGGGCACTGAATGCTACGGTAATAAGGGACGCATACCCATTGCCGAACATAACAGATATCCTTGACCAATTAGCCAAAGCCCAGTACTTTTCAGTATTTGACTTTGCTAGCGGATATCGTCAGATCATGACTCATTCCGACGATAGAACCGAAACTGATTTTTCAACACCAAGGGGCCATTTTGAATACGTGAGGATTCCCATTGGTATCAAAAACGCTCCGTCAACATTTCAGAGACTCATGGACACTGTCCTTAAGAGAGTGCTTGGGATTTACGCGTTTGTATACTTGGATGACTTCGTGCATCAGACAGTTTCTTGGATTATCCGGGTTTAATCGTCGGTTCATTGAAAATTACGCCAAGCTTGCTAAACCGTTAGGTGACCTATTGACAAAGGACTCTAAATTCAACTGTGCACCTTCGCAGAGCGATAGTCTTCACACATTGCGCAACTATCTATGTGAAGAACGAATTCTGAGGTATCCTGACTTCACAAAACAATTTAAATTGACTGCTGATTCATCAGGGTTTGTCATTAGGGCCATATTAATCCAAGAGTACGATTAAATGGACATGCTGGTGACATACTTCTCTAAAATAATGACCAGCGTTGAACAGCGCTTTGAAACCACGGAAAGGGAGTGCCTGGCTGTGCTGAACTCAGTCACAAATTTCCGACAATATCTGTATGGAAGGGAGTTGATCATAACCTGTGACCATGAATCGGTCCACTGGATTACGTATGCTGAAAATCTAGGTCCAAGACTCACTTTGCTAGAAGCAAAGACTCAAAGACTACTAGTACATCATCAAGTAAAAAAAGGGAAAGCTCAGCCAAAAAGTGTAAGCCTTATCGGGAAATCCGGAAGGACTAGGAGATCACCTCCTCCAACCGCGACCCAAGTATCTCGGGTAATGCGGTGAAGACAAAGCGGTCTCAAAAAGATCTTCTAGGTCCTCGCCGTGCACAGTAACCAAGAACAACCGAAGACTCTGATGAAACTTATTAACCCCCAGCCCATTACAAGAAACCAGACGTCGGAAGGAGAAGACAGCGATGACGCTAATCCACCTGTTTCGCGGAGGGATTATACTGTATTGCCGAGTATCGAACCTCTTATTATTGCTCGAAAGAAAGAACCAGTTCCTAAGAGCAGACCACCCTATTTGCCAAATCCTAGGTTTATCAACCTATGCGATAAGCCCACAGAAGTATATATAAATTTGGCTTGTAGTTATAATAGTAAGGGTGAACCCGAAGGAGACGTAGGTGTGTGGTTCGGGCCAGATCACCCTTGGAACATTTCGAAGCCCGCCCAAGGAAGGCAGACGAACAACGCTGCAGATATTCAGGCTGCTACGGCTGCTGTGAAAAAATAGTAACAAATAGGATTACAGAATTAAGCATTTTCACTGACTCCAAATTTCTCATCGACAGTTATACTCAATGGCTCCCCACCTGCGAGCCTAATGGATGGAAAACTGCCAATGGAAAACTTGCCGTAAATTAAGCTGAGTTCGAAGAGTTACGTCAAGCTTCAGCACCATTAGACATAACTTGGATCCTGTCCCAAACCATCAATGTGTCGAAGGAAATGAAGTAGCCGACCAAATCTCTCGGGCCGAGATCAAGAAAGATAATATGGAGCATCCTGAGAGCTCAACGTTCCAAAAAGGCAGGGTAGAGGAATCAAAGGAATGGTCTCGGAAGGCGAAGAAGATCAAGATCTCTTGTTAAGTTTTGAAAACATTGACCCTTGTACCGAAATAGAGGATCTACTTCCTGAGAAAGTAGACAAATTCTTGAAATCATTTCAGTAACACCTTTACCAAAGAACAAACTCGACGGCGAAGGATATTCTTTCTGCACTGAAGGTTCCATGCAAGTCTACGCCTGAACCCGACCAGCCAAAAGGTAACGTGCTGGGAAGTGACGGTATGGACGGGGTAAATTTAGTCTATTTAATTATCTAAAATAGTTTATTAGTATTTTCAAGTTGTTGATTCCGCCCACTGACTCGCTCCGCTCAACGGCCCCGTAGTAGTTTTTAAGGGAAATTATCGGATTAAAATAAATGTTTACCCCTCCCATTATTGACGCACATCATGACAGCCAAGGTACCTCTTCGGAGGCAAGATTCAACAATCCCGCAGAAAAATAAAAACAATTAAGGGTTCAACCTTACTTGATTGTCTGGATTCCTCTGGCCTTGCTTATCTCATTTTCAAGCAATCAGAAACTATATATACTAAGCGAAATATACTTGTGAAAACATTTAGGCAGGTAGCCCATAAGTATATGACTTTGGAAAGACCTTATTACTAACTACATATTACGCTAACAATTTTAAATCAGAGTGGAAAAATTTAAAAGATCGCTGTTGAAAAACCCATCAATAAGCTGACTTGCGGGGAATACGTGTTGATATTATGCAAGTTTAAGGCATGCCATGCAATCTTCAAACAAGATAATAGCAATTTGCATTAAGTCATTAATGAATTTATATTTAAAATAACTGCTACCAGTAAGCGACTTGCTGAACATCTTCGCTTATCCAATTTGCACATCATAAAAACATATGAATACATGAGAATGAAAATTCGGTAAGAACTATTTTTTTGAAATTCTGTTTTTTGCAATTTCAATTAGTCTAAGACGTCATTTTTCATTAAATGATCATGATATACGAAAAAAGTTCATTCGATTGATAAGAAACTGGCTCAAAATATGGATGCATCTCGATTTATGAGAATGAAAACATGGTAATGATTCATTCATTATGTAAAAAATTAATTAGGATCAAACCATTCCCATTCCTGAATCCGATTTAGAATTAGTTTTGAAAACAGACTTATTTTATATGTCATAAAATATCTTTCTCAAATTTTCTAGTAAAATTATTTATAAATCATACTTAAAACAACATGAAAAACAGAAATGAAAAGAGTAATAGATGTAAACTCGGTGAAGATTATTTCGTTTTTTTCCCGCCACATGTAGAGTTTTTTCTTTTTTAATCTTTTAATGGTGATAAATTATAGCTAATGATAAACACATACTTCTGTAATTTCGTCCATTTTTCTATGCAAAAGTGTATCAGGAGAAACTTTCTTTTCTCTTCTTGTTACATTTCACTTTTGGTCCTAAACGAGTTGTCGTTCTCATGTCTTCATATATACATGGTGCCGAGAAAGTTCTAGGACAGCTAAATATTTCCCCAGGTATAGTATATTCCACAAAATTATGGTCTTTCTTGAAGTAACTTTCAACAAAAAATTCAATAGTTACTTTGGTTTTGACTTTGACCATGACCTTTAAGGTTATTTCAGGGTCAACCTTAAAAAAATAGAAACCCTTTTATTTGGCGTCTGCAATCGAAAGGGCGGAAAATTTTACGTTTAAAAATGCACACAGAAAATGTGCACTTTTGGAAATAATTCATAAGAACCTTAATTATTTTCTTTAGCAAAGTGCATTTAGATGTGACCTTAGACATGAACAGGTCCACTACCTGAGTACATTATGAACATAAAATTTCTCGCTCTTTCTATTGTCGACGTCAAATAAGGGGTTTACTATTTTTAAAAACAACTTAAGCTTAAAATAGTCCTAAATGTCATCGTCAAGGTCAAAACCATGTTCAACATTCATTTGCTCATTTAAAGTTACTCTAGGAATGACCCTAATATTTTTGTAAAATATTTTACCTGGGGCCATATTCATCCGTCGCGAAATTTTGCGACTGAACTTAAATATCTAATTTAAAACGAAATTATACTATCAAATGCGTAGAACAAATCAGCTGATCGTTGTTCATGGTACCCATGAATATGCTGACGTTTGGTGAATCCATAATAATATTCTTCAAGGTCAAGAAATTTCATGCTATATTCCAAGATGCTGATAACAATTCGCAAGCGTTTTTAATTAACAACATCGGCCAGCAACAGGCAACGTGCTACACACCCTTACGCGTCTAATTCGGACCTAATAAGAACCTATATATACTTACTGAATGATATTTTTCTAAAGAAATTTAAACAGGCCGCTAATGATTATGGCTTTGAAAAAATTAACATCCGGTGACTAATTTTATGTACTGCACAGGATTGTAGTCTTCCAATTCTAAAACTAATAAGAATATTAAGTAACCAGAAAAAATCTGCAGACCGCTGTTTCAAGAAACCGTGAATATGCTGCTATTTGGAGAATCCTTACTGCTATTCTCCCAGAACATCATATGTCAGGCAATCTTCAGAGAAGATGATAACTATTTGCATTAAGGGATTACAGCGTTTTAAGTGAATAATAATAATTATTAGTGACGGGCGTCCTGATAAACACCCTTATGTATTTAATTCGCATCTTATAACGATGGGTTCTACGAAGAATAGGGCTATCTATTTGTTAAGCAAAATGCTGAAGTTTTTAGTTCATAGGAAATGTTTAGAAAAATAGTAGGTTATTTATTACTCCTGAAAACTTAACTCAATGAAATTAGCCCAATTCTTAACGAAAACGAAAATGTAGTCTATTTTTCTTAGAACCCATCGATAATAACCTACATAAAATAACTGAATAATATAGCTAAACAAATTTTAGAAGCCAGCCAATGAGTTTATGGCTTGAAAAAATCAAACATCCTATTACCAATAGTGAATTTTGCTAACGACTTTAAACATCTAATTTTGAACATAATTATATCATCAAATGCGTTGGACAAATAGGCTGATCGTTCTTCATAGAATCCATGGATATCTTACGTTTGGTGAATCAATATTGATATTCTTTAAGGTCAATAAATGTCATGCAATAATACAAGAAGCTGATAATGATTCGCATTAAGCAATTATATCGTTTAAATTAATCATATCCGCCAGATACCGGCGACCTGATAAACACCCTTACATATCTAATTCGGACTTAATAGGAACCAATATATACTTACTAAAAAATATTTGCGGAAAACAATTTAAGCAAGCAGCTGATCAGTATGGCTTAAAAAAAACTAAAGCACGGGACTTTAGTCTTCCAATTCTAAAACTAGCTAGGATATTAGGTAATTGGCAGAAATCGAGAAACCGCTGTTTCAAGAAACCGTGAATATGCTGACATACGGAGAATACTGATTACCATTCACCCAGAACACCACATGTCAGTCAATCTGCCGAGAAGATGATAACCATTTGCATTAAATGACTAGAGCATATTTAATGAGTAATAGCTGCTAGCGACGGGCGACCTGATAGACGCCATTACGTTTCTAATTTAGACCCAATTAGAACCTATATGTACTTACCGAAATATATGTGTAGAAATGTTCAAGCAGGCAGCTAGCGAGTCCATGGCTTTGAAAAATCCAACATTTTAATACTAATGGTATATGCTGCTAACGACTTTAAATATCTAACATCAAACATAAGCATGGTATCGCATGTGCGGAAGAAATTGGTTAATCGCTGTTCGTAGAACCCATCAGCACGATGACCTAAAGAAATTCCATATAGATAGTCTGCAAAGTCAAAACATGTCAAACCATCGTTAAAGCAAGTACTATGTGTGATTACGGCGATTATGAAATAACCGAGTGGTTATTCACTCGTAAATCTGGTGAATCCGTATTGCTTCTTAATGTCCTTTTACGCTCGCTTATTTAGCCTTACTCTTGCTTCCGCGCTATCGCTCATCCCTTCTCGCCGGCAATTACTACCCTTACCAATTCTTAATTTTTGTTAAACTTGCGAGTTATATGATTGCTCTATAAACATTCACTCGGATTTGCATGCAGGATTCGAGAGTAAATATCCCCTCTAAAATAACTGCCAGTGGTGAGCGACATTGTAAACACCCATACCATCCTTTATTTGATTAAGCTGACATAATTCAGCTAAATATTAAGAGTAGCGAAAAAAGTATATTGGAAGCTGATGAAGCTGCGGAGATATTATGTTAAAATTATGTGACATCTATTTTTAATATGGAAAACAATGAGAAGAAAGCTAACACAACGATCATTAGATTTCTTTTTGTTATTCACGACATAAAACTTCGTCAAAACACTATTTCACAATTGTAACTTCGTAATCCCATTACCCAGAGGGCACGAAAGAACTCCGCAAAAAATCTATGGGAAGTAGCCCTCTGTCAAATTGGCTGAAACTTTAGGCAAATGAAGTGCTCGTTACCTTGAACAAAAATCTTTTTAGGCAAAAAAAGATCGTATGAGTGGTTTCGGAGTTATGGGACCTACAAGTCCCAGATTCTCAATGATTTTGCGCGCTTGGATGGGTGAAGCTGAAAGTGAAGGTAAACATGCACGCAAGTTTTGAATAGCTTAGATTGTTGGAAAAAAAGTTTTTTAGACTTTGGAATCTGTCACTTAAAAGGAGAGTATGGAAAAGTCGGAAAATCGACGAAAATTCGGATAAAGCGAGGAAAATTCTGTTTAAATCTGCTTTATATGCTCGTAATAAAGGCGTATACTTGTTCAAATGCTCGAATATCTCATTTAAATATAAGGTTTGGGAAAATCGAAAAATCTCTGGAAAAACCTAAAAAGAAAATCTATGTTTTTCTGTCTCAAGTTTTGAACCATTTCGTTTAATTTATACAAATAGAACATACACGTTTTGACCTCTTCTTGGGTCTACCCAAGATCAACGACGTAGAAGTGGAAGGCCAGCTGATCCCTGGTGTGTGTATGTGTTTGTAAGTGTTTTTTATATAAAAAGTGAGAACCGATTATTTTCATTTTTTCTCCATTTTTTCGAGGATTTTCATCTTTTTTTTTGAGTATTTTCATTGTTTCTTATTTCCGAGTATTTATTCATTCTGGATTTGGAATATTAAAGGCTTGTATTTTTTCCTAATGACCAATTTAATGAATTATTAACAACATTTTCAGCATTTAAAATGTTACACAACAGTAATGTGGATGGATAATGTACTTGTGCTTCGTGACGTGAATACCCTAAATATCACAGAATGGAGGCAACATGTGCACAAGTACCTAAGGTTCGTGCTCCAGCTTTACAAGAACAGTAGTGGCCTAGTATAACTTCGTTTTCATTTGATCTGAGAATAAACTCGAGATCTAATGAAACCAGGCTCATTAATATTCAAATCAAGTTCTAATAATTGATCACGTTCTTTTTTTGTTTCAATTATGTTTCTCAATAAATAGTCCTGTACGTAAGAAAAAGGTAAACGAAGTTGATAAGTCCCTAGTGTAAACGTGCGTATAAATTCTAATGTCAATAGCGGTCAATACCGATCATCTGCCGTGGACGCTGAGATGCTTGGCGTATAGGGAGGCCGCCTCGTTGAAGAAGCCTCCCGCTAGTCGAATGTAACATCACAGCTGGGCAGGTCCAAGAGCAAGCCCAGAAATAGGAAGAAAGGCCAAGTTGGCAAAAAGGAAGATGGCCGAAGCACGGCCAAGAAAACGGCACCCCCTGAAGTAATGCGAAAGCGGTTCCGGGGGGAATTATGCCAAGGAGAAAGGGTGGTGGTTTTTAGTGGGTCCCTTGGTAGCATCGGCGCCGTGGTCTCATTATGTATATTTTCTTATATATATTGGGGTCACTGTGGCGATGTTATTTAAGATCCCCACACTACCAGGAAGTGCGGACCCTTCCTGGTGTGTTTTTGAACATTTTCCACCAGCCCTCGTAAAAAAAAATGTCAATAGCGGAAATAATGGAACATTTTGCGATGTTCATGGTGTCCATCTTCCTCTTGTGCGTAGTAAGTTTTCTTCTTCTAATCTAGCCTGTACAACATTTACATTATGAACTCGCTGAAGCATTTCTTCAGCTACTGCTTGATTTAAGTTTTCTCTTGTAATGAAGCCACGATACCTATTTATAATCGCTCCAGAAATTAGAAGGAAATCGCGTAAGTGAAAAGTATGCGCTGTTCTAATCTAATATGCAAACAACTTTAATTTCCTTTTGATGTGACCATTACGCACTTCCACCTTGTGCATGTAACAAGACGTGCTTGGTTAGCTTCGTGGTCTGTAAACTGATTTCGACCGTGTTCTTAAAATGGTGGTATTACTACAGTTATTCCCAGTCTTTCTAAATATGCAACTGAATCTCGATAACTACGATCTATAACTGCAATATCTCCTTCTTTAAACCACTCGCGCATTTGTTCTACCTCGTGCTCAAACTCATTGATGCAAATCATAGTATAGTTATTTGTGACATTAGAAAAATAAGGTCCGTGAATATCTGATATGCAACCACTCACAGTGACTAATACTGGTGGTTTCAGTATTTATTCACGTTTATGTAAACAATATGATCAACATTATGTAATCGATTCGTAAAGTCGTCTACGTGTCTGGCTATATACTGTTGTCTTGTAAGGGATCGAAATCCATTATTTTCACCAGTAAAGCGCAGCGTTGATGATTGGCGCACTGTTCCAATTACTAGACTAGTAGCTGATCTGGATGGATAATTGAATATGATTTTAAGGAAATCATCATTCAAACCATGTCGTAGTTTTATAATAAAACATAAAAGATCTTTTACGTTGACTCGTCGAGGACCACCTTGAACTGGGATTGGGTCGCAATATGTAAAGAGCTCATTTAATTGTGCTTTAGTGATAGATGTAAGGTAGGTGAATTCTTCTTCAAGTCTACTTTGTTTCGAAAGTTTATAAATGTTTTCGTTTGCGCTACAAATAAAATAACCTCTGTGATCTTTTTGAGCTACAACATTCAATCGCAAATTTTCTGGATTTTCTTTTCATGTACGTATTTCATCTAAAATTATGATATTATAGTTAGTGCATAAGCGAGTATTATTTTCTATATTATGCATTGGTCCTTCAGCATTTTGACGTCTGTCAATAGCGATTTGTTGTCTAACAAGATTATTATCGTCACCGCCGATTCGCGGCATTAAAATTGGTATTGCTTTAGTATCGCAAATGTAACATCGCAATATATTGTTTTTAGAAGCTATATTTAAAAAAAATACCATTAGTCTGATAAGTGAAGTGAAGGAAAGTAATAATAAAGTAGTAATTTTTTAGCCAATAGCGGTAAATTTAATTGATTACGCAAACAGCGAATTACCGGGATCCGGTCACTGAAAATCCACCAGGGCGCACGCTACTGTTGCTCGCGAGGTTTCGAATATTTTGAATTTCGTGTGTGCACAGACACCCATACACACACACTCATACACACACACCCATACACACACACACGGGATCAGATAGCCTTCCACGTCCACCTCTTTGATCCAGGGTAACGCCGAGAGGAGGTCAAAATGTGTATATTCTGTTTGTATACATTAAGGGACGCCTGTAGTAAACAAAAACATTTGTCAAGCCCCAACTGTTTGTTTACAATAGATATCTATCGATACCAAATGAAAGCACGGTTCTTCGTGAAAAAGTCGAGTTGTTCCCAATTCTCGTACGTATTCTTCATAAGTAGCATTTTACAGAAATCAAAAATTCACAGAAGTTTTAATGGAAACTTTGAACGCTGAAGCCTCGACGTATGCATGACCTCACTACTATCGGCGTTCCGCATTCTTCTTTGGTTTCGAAGTTTTTATCAAAACTACTGCGAACTTTTGAGTTCTGTGAAGTTCCATTTATACAGAATCTTGTGAGCAACTCCAATTTTTCACAAAAAAGCGTGCTTTTGTTTGTTATTTTTAGAAAACATACTCACATGTCAGAAATCGATATATATATTTATGTCACACGCGAGCACCGCAAACGAAATGGTTAAGAACTTGAGACCGAAAAACTCAGATTTTAATGGATTTTCTTTCTAGTTTCTTCCAGAGGTTTTACCATTTTTCCAAACCTTATATTTAAATGGGATATTGAAGCTTTTTAAAAAGTATACGCTTTCACTGTGAGCATATAACGCAGATTTTAAACGATTTTTCCTCGGTTTTTCTGAATTATCGTCGATTTGCCGACTATCCCATACTTTCTTTTAAGTGACAGATTCCAAGGTCTAACAAAATTTTCTTCCCAACAATCTAAGCTATTCCAAAACTTGCGTGCACGCTGCCTTTACTTTCAGTACCCTTCCTGCTGGAAGTAAATCGATAGAGCCTCTATTTATTCAAATCATTTTCTAATGTTGAGATTCAAATGGAAAGAAAAGATGTATATGTATGTTTGCTATAGTTGAATTGATAAACCGTCCGATCTCAAGCAAGAGAGTCATAGACAACAAAGAGTATGTGATAATAGATTTCTTAGATGAAGGGAGTTCGAAATGTTTGATTCAATCTTCAATTAACAAGCATTGTAGGTTTCCTGTGATCTCAATGAACGTTGCCCCAGGAGGTTGAATAATAACAGGAATGGTAGGTACATTACAAGCGCCTGGAACAGTAGACTTTGTATTGGAAATAGATGGAGTTATCGGAGATCCCATCCGAGCAATCTTGGTATCTAATGTTAAAATTCCTCGAGACATGCTGATTGGTAGAAGTTGGTTGCATCAAGCGGGCATTAGGCGAATACCTGAAGGAATTCGCACGTGATTCTGGAAAGCACCTCAAAAGCTAATTGATGAACTAACAACGGAGGTTACAGACATGAATCCTAGAAACGAAGTCGTTGTTGCTGAAAATGTATGTGCCCCACCAGCATCTACGTATTTTATTCAAGTGAATTCGGTTGCAAGTCCAATAATTTCAGTTAGCTCTTTCCAAATCCAAGGACAGATTGAGCCTCTGCTTAAATATGTTTACGCATTTTTTGGTGAGCATATGTGGAAACTTTAAGCAGTTATCGAAATATGATATTAGGTTTTTGCAAAGTCACAGATTCTTTGATTGCTGGCTTATACATATGTTTTTACATATTATTATTTTTCAGTTAGTATATATATTCAAAAATTTGTCATAAGGTCAACCGCAGGATTTCGCCGAAAGCGGGTGCTAATCTGGAAAATTGCACCCGCTTCCAGCGAAATCGCGGTAAAATTTCAGTCACATCCACGTCTCACGACCGTGTGATAAGTGGTCACAGTCTTCGAAGGAATCAATACGACGATCCAGCAAAAGCCTCGTGCACCCTAAGTACACGGAGCGACCCAAGGACAACCGCCTTCTGCATTTTTCCCGCAAGTGTTCTAGCATATTGTTGACACACAGGGATGATTTTTAGGCCATTAGCAAGTTAAAGCTTGGCACCTCCAAGAGCGCCGATGATAAGGACGATCAATTTAACAGAATATTCCGGGTACAATCGTTGCAACTCCCTTATAAGGTCTCGATACCTCTCTTTCTTTTCATTCTCCTTGGTTATGATGTTTTTGTCAGCTGGTGCCGAAAATTCGATAAAAAACATGGTTCGCTTTTCGAAGTCAAGAAGAACCATGCCAAGCCTCGAGTGAGCAACAGAAACAATTGTCGAGAATATAAAGTTCCAGTATATGCGGCACTTCCCATTCTCGACAACTGACTCAATTTCCCTAGGACAATTTAGAGGATCGATATTAAGGTTAATGCCGTAGGAGTGACAGAGATGGTAACAAAGCACTCTTAGTGCCGCATTGTGCCTTTGAATGAAGGTCGTTCCCGCGTGAGTTGGACAACTAGATAGTATGTGAGCTAAATGCTCAGGGTGTGCATGGCACGCCCTGCAGCTATCATCGGGAATGTCTTGACTCAAAATGTGGCGACGATATGTTAAGGTGGAAATGACACCGTCTTGGCATGCAAAACTGAAACCCTCCATACCAGACTTCAATCCGGGCGATTTAAGGAAAGCAAACGTCAGCTCACAAGACATTGACTGATCCTTCACATTTCTGTGGAAGATACCGTGCATCCTCTTATCGAGGAAAGATCACGAAAGTTTTTCTCTTGTGCTTTCTTAATCCGGGCTTTCAGGAGTGAGTACTCGAGATAGATAAGATTTGATCCATTTTGTTCACCCTTAATACTGAAGTTAAGTCCGAGTGCTTCAGCAGCCTCCTCCGCTGCTTTGTACAGAAGCGCTCGTTTGCCCACTTCTTCGTGCTTCCTGACCATTTTAAGAAGAGGGTCTCTTCCATTTGCAACTCTATGTGCTGTACCCAGAATAATCCTGTTGTGAACACATTCAAGACTCAATATTCCGCGA
>NC_046661.1:17909952-17912791 GCF_010883055.1 Belonocnema kinseyi | reverse complement strand
CCTCGCCGACAGTTCGGAAGACCAAATCTGTCGGATGAGACGTTTGTATCTGCTTCGGAGAGTATCCTTTATAGACGTGACATCCTGAATGCGGCTCTGTGGCACGCCCAGGTATGTATAAGTCTCTCCAGCGCAAAGATGTCGTATGGCGCTTCTATCAACGAGCTCAGGATCTTACGATGGTACCCGTCGGAATGGAGAAGTGCTAGAGATAGTGGCAATAATGTAAGGCAAAAAAGGAGTGGGCTCATGGTTGGGTCTCTATGCACCCAACTATTTGCGGATGAACCTTTAAGATTTCCAAAAGACAGATGATAAGTCTACGTGATGTAGAATCGAAAGGTTTCCGATAATCAATCCAGGCCAGTGATAGGTCACGCTGGTAGAATGCTGCATCTTTGCAGATACATCTATCGATGAGCAGGTTCTCCCGACATCCTGCTACGCCTTTCTTTGAGCCTCGTTGTTCATACATTTCTTGCCACACAGGTTGAATTGCCCGAACAATCCTATCATTTAGGATAGCTGTAAATATCTTATAAAGCGTGTTCAGACAAGTTTTTGTCCTGTTATTCTTTGGGTCAGCTAAGTTGCTTATTTTCGGCAGAAGTATTGTGCGCCCTTCCACCAACCACTCTGTAATCGGCTCTTCCGACTTTAAATATGAGTTGAAAATACGGGCCCAATGCTGATGGGTTGAAGAAAACTTCTTCCACCAGAAGGTTTTGATACAATCTGGTCCCGGTGCGGAATAGTTCTTCATCCCCCTTAATACTTTTTTCACCTCCTCGGTAGTAATGGGTGGGCATTCTTTATCGGATGGGTCTATATGCTGTATTATGGTCAGCAGCTTTGACTTGTTAAGTGTGTGATAACGGGTCCGGAGTTCGCGCGCGAACTTTCGAACCTTGGCGGTAAAATTCCTGCCAGATGTGATGACACTGAATGAGGGACGCGTACTGTCTTACCCAGCCTATCTTTATGGCAAGTTGATGCATTCGTCTTTTCGTCTTATGATCAGCCGTTGGTTCTGTTTTACGGTTCGCGAAGGGCCTATGACAAAGCCACCGAACGCGTCCTCGGGTTGCGGATAGAGAGTCCCTCTACCAAGGGTTTTTGCTGCATATGGTTACGAAAATAAATAGGCAGTCGCGGACAATTGTCCAGGGGTGGTCCTGAAGGAATTCATCCCCAAGCGTAGGTGTGAAAACCGTGCCGAAAGCTGAGTGGCACCTAGGTGAGGTGTCTAGAACGGTGACTTTGGAAAACCGGGCGACCTTTCAGAGTACGCAGCCTTATCCTTGCATGCGGGGCTCTACAAGGATGGGCGAACCCCTTTCCCTAGCTTCTCGTAGGAACAACAATGACAACACCAAACATAGTTTTAGTAAGTGCGATTCAAAACAACAGAACGCGCAGGGCTCCCGACAATGGGTCGGCCAACAATTCCGACCAATCTAGAGCTGGGGGAGCCAATGAAAATTTATTCAATGCGATGGATCGGCGGGATCTCGCGACCTTTGGGTGGACAGAGCAACTGAATCACGACTTGCTAGAGTGCTACGATGCGAGTGTGGCCCGTGAATGGGGGACATGGCACGGCTGCATGCTCTGTGGTGCGAGAAACACCCGGAGCTATCGCACTTTTTGCAGCAACGTCTGCGAAACCATGCTGAACTACTCAGTAAAGGGGCTATGTCAACGGAACGCCTACTCTACCACAGCTAGAACAAGCCGGCAACAAAGAAAGAGAGGCGACACTAAGACCAACCGCGGGCAGGCATTTTACCACCAAGGTTCGAAAGTTAGCGCGCGAACTCCGGACCCGTTATCACACACTTAACAAGTCAAAGTTGCTGACCATCAGGAAGCATATTGTTGAAATAATACGTATACTATCTAACGCTAAGAGAAGTCTAGAGCGGAGGGAGAGGTGGGTCAGAGAAAATCAACAGTTTCTCTCTGACCCATCTCGACTCTTCCAAGACCCTCCAGTTACTGTCGAACACCCACCCAAACCAGCGGAGGTCGAAGTATTTTGGAGAGAAGTCTACGAAGTTCAGCATAGACTGGACGAAGACTCAGAGAATATAAATAGCTTCAAGGAGTTATGTATTGCCCTCATAACACCTGATAAAGAATGCCCACCCATCACTACCGAGGAGGTGAGAAAAGTATTAAGAGGGATGAAGAACTATTCCGCACCGGGACCAGATTGTATCAAAACCTTCTGGTGGAAGAAGCTGTCTTCAACCCATCAGCATTTGGCCCGTATTTTCACCTCATATTTGAAGTCGGAAGAGCCGATTTCAGAGTGGTTGGTGGAAGGGCGCACAATACTCCTGCCGAAAATAGGCAACTTAGCTGACCCAAAGAACTACATGCCAATAACTTGTCTGAACACGCTTTATAAGATATTCACAGCTATCTTAAATGATGGCCTTACATTATTGCCACTATCTCTAGCACTTCGCCATTCCGCCAAGTACTTGTGCGGCAAACCTGCAGATCGAAAGTACAAGGTCACTCATGTATTTTACATGGACGATCTTAAGATCTATGCTAAAAACAGAGAGCAACTGCATCTAGCTCTGGGGATTGTCGAACGATATACTAAGGAAATTGGAATGGAACTTGGGTTAGAAGTATGCGCCAAGGTTTATTTTAAGCGAGGAAAACTTAATGTCATCCCTGAAGATCCTGAGCTCGTTGATAGAAGCGCCATACGACACCTTTCCGCTGGAGAGACTTATGCATACCTGGGCGTGCCACAGAGCCGCATTCAGGATGTGACGTCTATAAAGGATACTCTCCGAAGCAGATACAAACGTCTCATCCG
>NC_046661.1:17907379-17909852 GCF_010883055.1 Belonocnema kinseyi | reverse complement strand
CCCTAGAATTACTTAAGCTAGGGGAAAGGAAGACACACTATAGAACTTCTGTGTTCAAAATAAGTCTCTATAAGTTGCGGCACTTAAGAATATAACACCCATCTGTATATTTTCGCGTATACTGGTATTATCAAAATAACGTCCAAAATATCCCTAGGGTTTTGCCTAGTTTCTGCATCTAAGGGAAAACTAAGACGTGTGGCCAGAAAATCCCTAGGCTTTTCTCTACTTTTTGCATCTAGGGATAACATTGTAAAAGCTGGAAAAATGTAGTGGTCAAATTTATATTCAGAGCGCAAAACATCAGAGGAAATAGCATTCTTCTTATTTTTTGATTTAAAAGTCAGTATAACATGTGCGAGACCTGCAATTTGCGTACATTTATCCTAGCTAGGATATACGCTGAGCAAACTGGAGAATGTTTGTTACTGCATTTGACCTTTAAGAGTCAAAAAACATAAGAATATGACACTAATACGTTTATTATTCTGTACTCGTATACTTGTATTATCAAACTAATGTTCATAATAGCCCTAGTTTTTCTCACATTTTCTGCATCTCGGGGAAAACTGAGACGTGTATGAAAAATTCAGAGGCCCGATTTGGATTTAGCAGCTCAAAATCCATAATGGGTAACCTGATC
The DNA here is from genome assembly GCF_010883055.1 of Belonocnema kinseyi. NCBI lineage: Eukaryota > Metazoa > Arthropoda > Insecta > Hymenoptera > Cynipidae > Belonocnema > Belonocnema kinseyi. Next base: position 17,909,209 of record NC_046661.1, on the reverse strand, counting down.
ACTTATCTCGTGCAGACGAATTTTTTGTATGGCCGGTGTGACGAGAAAATCCGTAAGCTTTTTCCTACTTTTTGCAACTAGGGGAAAATTGAGATGTGTAGGAAAAATTCTGAGGCCATATTCGGATTAAGCAGATTAAAATCCATAAGGTTAGCCTAGTCACTTCTCTCGTGCAGACCACTTTCCTTTGTGGGCCTATATATTTCTTAGGCTATTAAAAAAAATTCATTTTTTGAAAAATATTTTATTCCGTTTTTCTGAATATTTCCAAAACTTTCAAAAATATATAACTTTTCTAATTTTTATCGAAATTAAAAATTTTGTTGGGATAATTTGCAATTCTTCTACCCATCTATAAGAAACTTTGAGAAAAATTTGAAATTTTTTTTTTCAAATTTTAAAAATGCTCTACATTTTTTAGTTTTGGTTGGAAATATCTGATTAACGAACTTTACCTTTATTTTGTAACCTTAAGAAATATATCAAAGGCTGACTTAATTGGACAAATCTTTCAAAGTTAGCATGGCTATAACATTCAGGTAACCATACATACAGACAGGCAGACACCGATAAAATTTTATGATTTTCGGATTCTGTGAGTGCCGAAACGTAAAGATCCGTTAAAAACCAAATATCGAAAATTTGGACGATTACATTACACTCTCATGAATGAGAATGTAAAAATTAACCAGACTCAAGAAATTCACGGACATTACACAATGCAAGAAATTTACGTGCTTTCACAATTATTCATTTACACAGTTTTTTTCTAGATTGGAAGATATTTGGTTCATATTTATATGGTAAGTTGGTCCCATTATGAGACTAATTTATCCCAAGTGCCAACTTCAAAAAAAAATTGTTAAACAAGTTATAAAATTTTTTCGAAAAATCAAAAATGTCAATTTTCTCGAAAATGGCTTAGTAAATGTTAATGGCTTAAATATATATTGTACAAGGTATCACAGCAGTTCGAAAAAAATCAAGAGTCAATTCTGGCAATTAGAAATAGGAAAAAAAGATTTTGGAATTTTGAAAAACAAAATTTTTAATGAAAACTTTTTTGCAACGCCGTAATTTTTTGCTCACAAAGTGACCCTCGACCTTAGTAACAACATATATTTTCCCAGCATGCTCCCAATGGTGTTTCACAGTAGAAAAAAAAGAAAATTGTGATCATGGCCCCTAAGAAGCATGGCATTCCATTGAAAGGAGGGGTCTTCTTGATTTAAACTCATGGATTTCTTAAATCAGCATCAGATGTAATTATAGATATGATTTTGCATAAATTTTACTTTGAATCTTGTATTTTTGTCCTTTTCCGTTTGCTATAACATACGCCATACACGTACATACTACAGACACCTAATGTACACGATAAACGCAATATGCATTACGCAGACCACCTGAAAATATCCAATATTTCTACTGCAATTTTAACAATCGATTGCCGAATAAATATAAAAAATACTTTTTTTTTCGATATCTCTTGATCCATAGCATAAAATAAGAGATTAGAAAAAGTATAGACAGAATCTACGAAATAGTCATGGTTAAAATATACGAAGAATACTCTTCCCATTAACTGCCTACATTCCCCAAACTATTTTTAAGTTTGCCCAAGGTACAACTCGTGGAGGTTGTCAGTCAGGTTTGTACCTCTTAAGACTATACACATTATACACCATAAAAAAAACTATATACACTATACAAACTATATACAATATTCAAACTATATACACGAAACAAACTATATACGTCTACATCTAAATCTGTACTGCCTTGAACAAAAATATTTTTAATCTTTCACCAGATAAAGTATATACACTT
>NC_046661.1:17902446-17907279 GCF_010883055.1 Belonocnema kinseyi | reverse complement strand
TGCGTTTATCGTGTACATTAGGTGTCTGTAGTATGTACGTGTATGGGGTATGTTATAGCAAACGGAAAAGGACAAAAATACAAGATTCAAAGTAAAATCTATAGAATATCATATCTATAATTACAACTGATGCTAATTTAAGAAATCCATGAGTTTAAATCAAGAAGACCCCTCGTTTTAATGAAATACAATGCTTTTTAGGGGCCAACAACACAATTTTTTCTTTTTCACTGTGAAGCACCATTGGGATCATGCTGGGGAAAATATATGTTGTTACTAAGGTCGAGCGTTACTTTTTAAGAAAATAATTACGGCGGTGCAAAAAAGTTTTCATTAAAAATTTTGTTTTTCAAAATTACAAAAAAAAATTTTTTCTATTTCCAATTGCCAGAATTGAGTCTTGATTTTTTTTAGAACTGCTGTAATTCCTTGTACAATATATATTTAAACCATTAACATTTATTAAGCCATTTTCGAGAAAATTGACATTTTGGATTTTTCGAAAAAAATGTATAAGTTGTGAAAAAATTTTTTTTTAAGTTGCCACTTGGGGTAAATTAGTTTCATAATGGGACCAACTTACCTTTTTACTTTTAACGAACACAATATAGTGAAAAATAAATTTCAAACAAAAAAACCTAGTTGAATCATTATTTTATTATGCTTTGGAATTTGAACATTATAGCTAAAGAATTCGTGCTCACTAAAGAGAGCCACCATTGAATACCGAAACAATCCCCTAGAGATTATTATAATTAAAAAGAAATTGAAAAATCGGTTATGTCGTGAGAATCCAACAAATTCAGAACAGTTTGAAGAATTCAAAAGAATTCAAATAATTTGGAAGAATTGAGGGAATTCAGAAGAATTTTACGAATTCAAAGAATTTAAATAATTCAGGAAAATTCAGTGAATTCAGAAGAATTAAGAGAATTAAAATTTTTTAAGAACTTAGGCAATTCAGAAGAATTAAAACTACTTCATTGTGTCTCCTGACAATTGAAATAAAAATTAAAGAGCATTAAAAAATTAGTAATGTCATAAGAATTCAAGAAATTTAGAATATTTTCGGGTTAAAGAATATAATTTTTCTTTAGAGAATTCAGAAGAATTGACAGAATTAAGAAAATTCGCATGCTTCAACATAATTCAGAGAATTCAGAGGAATTCAGAGGAAGCAAAGAACTTTGAGAATTTAGAATAATTCAGAGAATCTAAAGAATACAGAGAAATCAAAGAATTTAGAGAATGCAGAATAAGTCAGAGATTCTAGAGAATTTAGAGAATTAAAAAAATTTTATAGCATTCAGAAAGTTTAAGAAAATTCAGATATTTCAGAAGAGTTCGGAAAATGTCCGTCCGTCCGTTCATCCGTAAACACGATGACTCTCGAAAAAATGAACAAATCAAATTCATCTTTCGCACACCTTGTTTAGGCCCTAGAAGAAAGCACAAGTTCGTCAACCAGCTATTTTTGATAAAAATTCAAAAAGTGAGTGCATTTTGAAATTTTTGGAGACCACTTTTTTCTGAACTTGAAAATTCTATGTACGGATGTTTATAGTATTAAAAAGAACAAACAATTTATCCTTATGACTTTTTTCGATAAAACGAAAATTCTCAAAGTTATAGCGTTTTCAAAATTTTTTTAATTAACCGAAAATAAAAATTTGAAGCAGAAAAACGCACGATATGAAAAAAGTCAAAAGAAGAAAAACATTTATTTTTGAAAGCCCTACAAGATTATCATAACCAATTTTTGGATTTTCTTCAAAAATCGAAAACTCAAATTTTGATTGCACAATAAATAATGGAAAATAAAAATTCCATTTTGTGGACAAACTATGTAGGATACGAAAAAAGAAATCAACAAAAATGGTTAACCCAAAAAAGATCTACAACTTCGTTAAGCATCACTTCTTGATAGGACGCGTACTTTTTGTTTTATTCGTGAAAAATAACGTTGAAAAAAAATAAAATAGAAAAAAATGTGTGGAAAATCGACGAAAGTTACGAGAAAAAAAATCCAACAAAATCTGTTTACAAATGTCTGTCGGAAATCGAGCGCGCAGCGCGAGTGTCACGATGAAAATGTGTACCTCAAAGCCTACAGAGCTTTCAGAAACTTAATCTTTAACTATACTTAATTAAGTAGACAATTCAGAATATGAAGACGCATATAAATACTGCCATCTAAAAAAAAATCTTTTTGATAAAGTTTTTTTCAAGCATTCCAAATGCAAAGAATAAATATCCGAGCGCAAAGCGCGAGGCAACCTATTATCGAGTGCGAAGCGCGAGATGCAACCATCGCGCGGGCAGATTTTTTTAATAGAAGCATGTTCACAGATGAAAAAAATGGTTTATAGTAATTCCTTTTACGTAAAATTCCAATTCTAAATTCAATCAATTGATTAATTTACAATTCAGAATTAGCATTCTATATGAAAAAAATTTTAGTAAACCAGCTAGTGGGCACAAAATTTGGTGACGTCTTTACGACATCGTTACCACATCTTTACGACGTTACATTCTCATCAAAAGAAGGTATTAGATTTGTGTAAAATTTGACCCCTGCCCTCCGTTTTTGTCAAATGTCCACATTTCGTGTGTCTGTCTGTAGATTTTTAGTTTTTTACCACGATAACTTTCGAAAAAATTGACAGATTGAATTAGCCTTTGGTATACTCTTTTAGTGTCCTAAAATAAAGATCAAGTTCGTTAGCCAGCCATTTTGGGTGGAAATTCAAAAGGAGCGTATTTTGAAAATTTTTGAGACCACTTTTTTTAAAATTCAAAAATTGTCTGGACGGATATTCATAGCATTCAATCAGACGAACAATTTACCCTAATGCGTTTTTTATAAAACCAAAATTTACCAAAGTTATATCATTTACAAAATTTCAAAAAACACAGGAAAATCAACATTTTAAGTCAAGTAACGCATGGTATAAAAAAGAGTCAAGAAAAGCACTACAAGATTGTTTAAATACCTTTTTGATTTTTCTTAAAAAATTGAAAATTCAAATTTTGACAGAATAAAAAAAGAAGGAAAAATAAAAAATTACATTTTGCGGTTAAAATATTAAAATGGGTGAAAGGATGACTGATCAAAAATTGTGCATTTCAAAGAGATCTACAAATTTGTTATGGATAACTTTTCGATAGCTTCATGGGTACATTCTCATCACAACTTATGTTTTTTAATTTTCCTATTCGTCTCGTGTATGGGTTTTCAAAAAATTTACTTTTTTTTAATGTTCTCAATTCAATTTTTCACGATTCAAATAAAAAACAGAATATTGGGAAGAAAAATAACTGGTTTGGTCCAGAATAACGTACAGCCCACAGACCTTTACCAATTTCGACAAAAAATTGGGAAAAAAGCTAATATGACATCTTAGAGAGTTTCCGGCCTCAGTTTTAAATTAGGTTTTCAATTTTTTTATAGATTAACAAATATGACGAAAGAATGGCCTTTTTCTAGTTGACGTTCCCGGTGCTCGTCAATAACAGGATAATGGTTGAAAGCGCTTAAGTTGCAGAAAATAGCATTAGTTGAGGATATTCCAATATTAGACAATATACAAAAAAAATTTGTTATCAACCAATTATTTGTTAAAAACATATTTTCTACGATTTTCCATGAATACACATTTTTTGAAGTTATGTTGCAAGGAATTGGAATTGAAACAATATTATGTGAAAAAATTTCTTTTCTGATTATAATTGCTTATATTATAAACAAATTTAGTGTACAAATGCAGTAATCAGGCATTTTTCGACAGAAATATTCGTTTTTTTCTATGTCATTTTTTCAATTCGGAAATTTATGATGATTTTACTGAAATTCATAATTTGTTGATTAATCTTATGATTTTGTAAACAAACCTAATAAAAAATGCATTATTTGGGCGCTTGTCGAGAGAAAAATTTGGTTCTTTCATTGGCAGTCTTTTCAGTTGAGAACTTTATGACAATATCAGCAAAATTCATAATTTTTGTATCAATTTTAATATTTTTTAAAAACAAATTTAATACACAAATGCATTATTAGGCCATCTATCGACGGAAAAATTCTTTTTTGTTTCAATGTCAGACTTTTAATTGGGACCTTTATAATAAATTCGGCAACATTCATGATGAGTTGACACATGTTATGACTTTTAAAAACAAAGTTAATAAACAAATGCATTATTCGTCGGGCATCTGTGGACGGAACATTAGTTTTTTTCGATTTCAGTCGTTTTAATTTGGAAGTTCGTGATGATTTCAGCAAAATTCATAATGAATTGATAAATGTCATATATTTTTAAAAATAAATTTAATAAACAAATGCATTATTCGAGCATCTGTCAATGGAAAATTAATTTTTTCCGGCATCCTAATTAAAACTCTTGATATAGAAAAAAAAAACAAATTTTTCTGTAAACAAATGCCTGATTAATGCATTTGTTTATCTAATTTGTTGAAAGAAATAATAAAATTTATCAACTTATTATGAATGTTGCTGAAACTCTTATTAACTTCCCATCTGAAAAGACTGGCATTGAAGAACCCGATTTTTTCTGCCGACAAACACCCGAATAATGCATTTGTTTCAAAGATCATAAGATTAATAAAAAATTATGAATTTTTCTGCAAATATCATAAAGTTCTGAATTTAAAAAACTGTACATAAAAAAAAAATTCTGTCGAGAAATGCCTGATTACTGCATTTGTTCATAAAATGCCTCTTGCAATATAACTAGAAAATAGTATGATTATGGAAAATCATGAAAAAAAAATTTCAATAAATAATTTGTTTACTAAATATTTCGTTCCTCAATAATA
>NC_046661.1:17901277-17902346 GCF_010883055.1 Belonocnema kinseyi | reverse complement strand
GTGCTGGGGTGGTCCCGAAGGAATTGACCCCCACGCGGAGGTTTGAAAACCGTGCCGAAAGATGAATGGCACCTGGGTGAGGTGTCTAGGACGGTGACTCTGGGATACTGAGCGACATCTCAGAGTACGCAGCCTTATCCTTGCATGCGGGGCTCTACAAGGGTGGTCGAACCCCTTTCCCTAGCTTCTTGTGAGCACAAGAATGACAACACCAAACATAGTTTTGGTAACTGCGGTTCAAAACAACTGAACGCGCAGGGACGGACCGACTAAATCACGACTTGCTGCAGTGCTAGGATGCGAGTGTGGCCCCTGAACGGGGTTACATGGCACGGCTGTATGCTCTGTGGTGCGAGAAACACCCGGATCTATCGCACTTTTCGCAGCAACGTCTGCGAAACCATGCTGAACTACTCCGAAAAAGGAACTATGTTAGCGTAACGCCTACTCCATTACAGCTTGAATAAGCCAGCAACAGAGAAAGAGAAGCAACACTAAGCCCAACCGCGGGCAGGCATCCAATAGAGGAAGAGCGATGCTTTACGACCCAGAAAAATATCAACACCAAAGTTTCTTTCAAGCTTAAAGATCTGGCTGAAATGGATGACGAGCTTCATGGACATTTTTCCGGAGAATCCGACCTCTGGGCTATCAATTATTGAGTGTACAATGCAGCGAGAGCTTTGGTCGATGCGAACCGTAAAAAAAATCAACGGTTGATCATAAGACCAAAAGACGAATGCATCAACTTGCCATAAAGATAGGCTGGGCAAGACAGTATGCGTCCCGCATTCAGTGTATGATTGACTACATCACATCTGGCAGGAATTTTACCGCCAAGGTTCGAAAGTTCGCGCACGAACTCCGAACCCTTTATCACACACTTAACAAGTCATAGCTGCTGACCATCAGGCAGCATACTGTTGAGAGAATACGGATATTATCTGACGCTAAGAGAAGTCTAGAACGGAGGGAGAGGTGGGTCAGAGAAAATCAACAGTTTCTCTCTGACCCATCTCGACTCTTCCAAGAACCTCCAGTTACTGTCGAACACCCACCCAAACCAGAG
>NC_046661.1:17887182-17901177 GCF_010883055.1 Belonocnema kinseyi | reverse complement strand
ACCAGATTGTATCAAAACCTTCTGGTGGAAGAAGTTTTCTTCAACCCATCAGCATTTGGCCCGTATTTTCACCCCATATTTTAAGTCGGAAGAGCCGATTCCGGAGTGGTTGGTGGAAGGGTGCACAATACTCCTGCCGAAAATAGGCAACTTAGGTGATCCGAAGAATTACAGGCCAAGAATTTGTCTAAACACACTTTATAAGATATTCACAGCTATCCTAAATGATAGGATTGTTCGGGCAATTGAACCTGTGTGGCAAGAAATGTATGAACAACGAGGCTCAAAGAATGGCGTAGCTGGATGTCGGGAGAACCTGCTCATCGATAGATGTGTCTGCAAAGATGCAGCATTCTACCAGCGTGACCTATCAATGGCCTGGATTGATTATCGGAAAGCTTTCAAATTGACCTCCCATAGACTTATCATCTGTCTTTTTGAAATCTTAAAGGTTCATCCGCAAATAGTTAGGTGCATAGAGAAATTGATGCCGCTTTAGAAAACCAGATTTACTATCTCATCTGGAAAAAATCGTGTGACAACTAATAAGGTCACCTTTCAGAGAGGTGTCTTTCAGGACGACACCATGAGCCCACTCCTCCTTTGCCTTAAATTATTGCCACTGTCTTTAGCACTTCGCCATTCCGACGGGTACTTGTGCGGCAAACCTGCAGATCGAAAGTATATGGTCACTCATATATTTTATATGGACGATCTTAAGATCTATGCTAAAGACAAAGAGCAACTACATGTAGCTCTAGGGATCATCGAACGATATACTAAGGAAATTGGAAAGGAATTGGGGTTAGACAAATGCGCCAAGGTTTATTTGAAGCAAGGAAAACTTAATGGCATCCCTGAAGATCCTGAGCTCGTTGATAGAAGCGCTATACGACACCTTTGCGCTGGAGAGATTTATACATACCTGGGCCTGCCACTGAGCCGCATTCAGGATGTGACATCTATAAAGGATACTCTCCGAAGCAGATACAAACGTCTCATCCGACAGATTTGGTCTTCCGAACTGCCAGCGAGGAACAAAGTATCTGCAACGAACATGCTTGCCGCCCCGATAGTACTGTATTCATTTGGAGTAGTTCCATGAACGAAGAACGAGCTCAGATCCTTTGGTATCGGGACAAGAAAGGTCGCCGTCAAGGTTGTCGCGGAATATTGAGTCTTGAATGTCTTCACAACAGGACTATTCTGGGTACAGCACATGGAGTTGCAAGTGGAAGCGACCCTTTTCTTAAAATGGTCAGGAATCACGAAGAAGTGAGCAAAGGAGCGTTTCTTTACAAAGCAGCGGAGGAGGCTGCTGAAACACTCGGACTTGACTTCAGTATTAGGGGGAGCAAAATGCATCAAATCTTATCTATCTCGAACACTCACTCCTGAAAGCTCGGATTAAGATAACAGAATGTACACGCGAAGCGGGCGGATTTTGTTTTTTTACTTTAATATTACCCAGAAGGCTATGATATAAAATAAATTATTAAGTAGACATTTAATCCTTAAAATATGCCAAAATTAAAGAAAAAAACAACAAAACAGAGAAATCTGGATATGGAGCAAATAATAAATGAAAAGCGAAAAATGAAGATTTAAAGAACAGGAACAAGAAAAAATACATAAAGAACGAAAAGGGGAAGATGCATCATTTACCGAAGAGGAAAGTTTTCAACAAAAACAACCGAAAATAAAGAAAATAAATGATGAACAAATTCAAGACGAAGAAAAGGCATTTGAAGCAAAAGATGAAAAAAAGATTTCAAGTAGAGTAGACGACGAATATAAAGCTAAAGTAAATGAGCAAAAAAAATCAATAGCAAAAAAAGAGCAAATGAAAAATATCAAACTAAAGAAAGGGAGCAACAAAAGGAATCAAAAGCAAAAAAGAGAGCAGCGGAAGAATATAAAGCTAAAAATAATGAACAAAACAATAAATCAATGGCTAAAAAGAGAGAAGACGAATAAATATAAAGCTAAAGATAATGAGCAAAACAAGAAATCAATGGCAAAAAAGAGACAAGACGAAGAATATCAAGCTAAAGGAAGGATGTAACAAAAAGGAAAGAAAGCAAAAATGAGAGAAGTTCAAGAATATAAAGCTAAAGAAAGGAAGCAATAAAAAAGAACAAAATCAAAAATGAGAGAAGATGAAGAATATAAAGCTAAAGATTAATGAGCAAAACAAGAAATCAATTGCAAAAAAGAGAGAAGAAGTATATAAAGCTAAGGAAAGGGAATTACAAAAAGAAGGTAAAGCACGAAAACGAACAAATCCAGATTTTAAGATAAAAGAACAGAAAGAGCAAAAAGAAAGAAAAAAAGGCTTAGTTTAGAATTTAGAAAAGAAGAGAAAGCAAAAGATAAAAATACGGAACTTTTAGAGAAAATTATGTAAGGGATCTTAGAAGGAAGAAAGATCCTGCGTCCATTGCGAAATTAAAATTAACAAAGAAGCGAAAAGATGCACCAAGTAATGTTTGTGCTTGTTGCGAAACTTTGTGGTTTAGTCACTCATTGTTAAATATAATGACCATCAAATGTCATTCGAAATTTTCAGATGATGTTTTCGCAGCAAAAATGATAAGTGACAAAAATTCTCCAAAAATATGTCGAACATGCGAGAGAAACATTGGGGCCGATAAGATACCTGAATGGGCGACTAGTAAGGTTTTGAAATTTCCTTGCGTACCAGAATGTGTGAAAAAATGGTCAGATTTAGAAGCCATCTCAGTATCCTCATTAACAGCTTTCAAACGAATTAGAGCTTTAAAACCACAAACATTATACTCACAACATTCATTGGAAGGAAGCGTTGTACATGTTCCATCTGATATAAATGAAGTGGTCAGTAAATTGCCAAGACCATTTAATCAAATGGATATTGTACAAATAATATTAAAACAAATCTTTTACATAAGTCTGATTATATGTATGAAATTGTAAGAACAGCCGCTATTTGCGAAGCATTAAATTACTTATTATCCACTCCTCTATATCAAAAATATGAAATTAAAATAGATCAATGCTTTTTCAATCAATGTGAAAGAAATTATGATGTTAAGCCTAAATTTGTAATAAAAGATGAACACAAGGATGAAAAATATAACGTTCATGATTGTAAAATCAAAATTTTAGACGATGGGAACGATAAAATAAGTTATGCAGTTGATTAAGAAACTGACGATGATAGTAGTGATATTGAAGAGGAGATTGCCAATGAAGTTTTACTGTTAGATAGAAATGCAGAATCTGCGAAAATTGTACAATTTATAACGCCTACATAAAATAAAAAACCAGTTCCTTGGACAACACCTCATTCAGGCGCATTATGTTATCCTAAAATTTTCGGAGGACGTGATCTTACAGCAGACGTATCAGACACTGCAAGAATCAAATCCGAAGTTAGACGAAGTGATAGAAGAGGATCTGAAACCAAATATCTGTTATATTTGGCAAACAAAAAATTGCATAGTAATCTATCTGCTCAGGTTAATATATATTTGCGACAACTTAAAACAAACGAAAACCTAACAGCAGAAAAAGTTTTTAGTAAAGGATTCGTTGATGATTCCATTAGACATGGTGCAGGGCATAAAGTATTAAAACAAATTCGTTTGTCGCCTGCATATTTGGAAAGTGAAAAAATGAAAATATTAGCTATGGTGCATCAAATTGGAGAGCCAACCCTTTTTTTTACTTTATCAGCTGAGGAAAGATGGTGGCCAGAATTAATGCAGATGTTAGCGTACGTTCTTAATGACAAACAAATTTCCTTAGAAGAAGCATTAAATCTCGATGATAATACGAAAACTGATTTCATTCGGCGAACTCCCGTTACATGTGCAGTGTATTTTTATAATAAATTTAGAACAATCTTAAACTATTTACAAGTAGATAACGACAAAATAACAATAGCAAAAAATAATTTGCAATAAATTATAAATTAATGTATTATTATTATAAAAAGTCAAGCGAGTTAGTAGAATTTAATGATATTTTAGAGCGATTAAATTTAACAGAAGAGGAGTATATATTAGCGATTCGAACCTCGATGAAAAGAACTAGAACCTTTTTACAGAGAAAGAGTACTGAAGTAGCAATAAATTGTTATAATTTAGATATTCTGAATTTATTCGAGGCCAATATGGACATTCAGTTCATTTTAAATCCCTATAGTTGCGCATCATACATGGTTAATTATGTAAGTAAATTAGATAGCGGATTGTCAAAATTATTACGCCAAACGGTAGAAGCTTTGAACAATGGCAACACTGGAATCAAAGAAAAATTAAGAAAATTTGCCAACGCTTTTTTTAATGGTAATCTCATGTCAGCACAAGAGGCTCCATATCACGTTCTGTCCCTAATAGTAGCTAAAAGCAGCAGGAAAGTCGTCTTTATAAATAACAATCCCAAGAATGAGCGGGTTGGCATGCTAAAGTCAGAAGTCGAATTCAAATCGTTGAACGCCAATTCAGAAGATGTATTAAAGGAAGATTCATCGACATACAGAAATGTACCCGTAATGGTGTGGGGAGAACGGCAATGGGCTCTAGAGAGAGAAAAAACATATGAGACGTAGACCTATCTCTTTCTAGATAAAGCTGATTGGTCGAGAATATTTTCGATGGGTGAATTTTGGCGCAGCACAGGACCGTGCTTTGTATCGCGAGTGTCCCAATAATGTGACGTTCATCGCACTTTTCAGAATTGATTTATTTCTAATTTATTTAATTATAATTTATTGTAAATAAATATAAAAAACGGTGGCAGCCTGTGTAGTTTGTGGGCGTTGTCAAGACGTTTATATGGAAACCTATGCAATACAAATGCTTATTTTTAATGTTATAGAAATATTGTTCAAATTTTTGACAGTTTTTACATTATTTTTGAACTGGCAAAACGATCCAAGAAGAATTGAAGGTTGCAAAGTTTTAAAAATGATCTATCTGAAACTGTTTATTTTACAAGAATGTTCTTTAAAATTTAATTTATTATCACTACAAATTTCTAATATATTGTTTATCTTTTTTTTTAATTAACCGTACAGAACATTTAGGTAATACCCGGGGCCACCAATTCACTTCACAGAGTCCTGAAACAGATGAAGGCAGGTCTACGTCTCATATGTTTTTTCTCTCTCTAGAGCCCATCTCAGTTCTCCCCAAAGCGTTACCGGTCTATTTCTATATGTCGATGGGAAGATTATATAACCTAATATGAAAAGCGACCAACTTCAAAAAAGGAGGTATGCCTAGCCGATTTTGTGGCCTTTTCTAAGACCAGTAAGAAGAACAATGAAAACGATGATGAAGATGACGACTATATTGAAAAATACGATGATAAAAAACAACGCGATAGGCCAATAGTAATTCGATTTACAAGATATAATCTGAAACAAGATTCGTATAATTATTATAGAGAACAAATAATGTTGTAGTTGCCTTGGCGATGCGAAGAACGCGATATTATTGGTAAAGATTGTGAACTCGTTTACCACGAAAATATAGACACAATCAAAGAAAACAAAAAAAAGTATTGCGCTGTTGATGACTTAGTATTAGATGAAGACATGAAAAGTGTATTTAATGCTATTCCAAGATATTAAAGAAGAAGAAATGGAAATATTTAATAAGAAATAATTAGATAAAGATCAAGAAGTTGATATTTTCGAATGAGCAGAAAAGGATACTGTTGAAGATCATGTTTGCAATAGTTATAATGCTCCTATAAAGTTTCCCGAATAAGAGGTCTACAAAATGATGGAAGAATTGAATGCTGAGCAAAGAGAAATTGTAATGCGCACATTACATTGCGTCAAGACAAATAAATTGACATTTTATATCTTCCTAAGTGGTTCTGCTGGTGTTAGAAAATCTTCAGTAATAAATTGCATTTATCAAACTGTAAGCTATCATTTGTCTAGATTGCCCGATGGAAAACAAGATGTAATGCATGTTTTATTGTGCGCACCATCCGGTAAAGCAGCGTTTTTAATAGGGGGAGTCACTTTACACACGGCTTTTAAACTACCAATCGCTCAAAATAGTCGGCAAATGCCCGATTTAAGTTCAGGCCTCGCGAATACTATTCAAGTATAATTGTTTCACTTCAAAGTTTTAATAATTGACGAAATATCGATGGTTGGAGCTAGAATGTTGAGTCAGGTAGATTCTAGACTTCGACAAAGCGAAGGCGGTGACGAACCTTTTGGTGGAATATCGGCGTTAGTTGTAGGAGATCTCCATCAACTGCCACCAGTTATGGATGTTCTAATATTTAAAAATCCAAGAATATCGTGCAGGAGTGCAATAGCAGATGCATGTTCATGGGATAAATTTGAATTTTATGAATTAATCCAGGTCATGAGACAAAACAACGAAGCTAAACTCATTATAGCATTAAATAATTTAGCTAATGGAGGTATAAGAAAGAAGAACGTTGATTTACTTAAATCAAGATGTGTGAGTGAGAATCAAGTACCAGATCATGCTATTAGATTGTATGCTGCGAACTATCTGGTTGATTCGTATATAGAAATAGAATAGAAAAATTCAAAGGAGAAGTATTTGTGTCTGAAGCTCGCGATCACATAATGGCAGATATTCTAGACAAAGAAAAAAGCAACCTATTAGAGTCACTAAAAAGTAAAAAAACATCAGAATGTGGAGGTTTGCCATGCCGAGTATTCTTTAAGATTGGTAGTAAATATATGCTCACGAATAATATTGACGTTCAAAATTTTTTACTAAATGACGCTTGCGGTATTCTAAGTAAAATCACATTTAAAGAAGATTCGAATGAAATATTTATAATATGGATAGAGTTTAGCTTTGATAGAGTAGGAAAGAATGCACGAAATAAATATAAGGAATATATGATAAAACATAATATCGATAAAAATCTTAGTCGAATTTCAAAACAACAAACCCGTTAAATATTTCTGAAATATTAGGTTATCAAGTAATTACAGAACAATTTCCTATAGTAGCTGCGGAGGCTATAACTATTCATAAGAGTCAAGGCCAAACATACGAATTTGTGTGTTTAGATTTGAGAAAAAATCAAAGAATAACAAATTCAATGTTATATGTTGCACTTAGCCGTACACAAGAATCACGAGAACTTTATATAATGGACGATTTTAAACCTCCAGTAAAACAAAAGATTGACGATCCAAGTACTATTGAACTCAAACGATTAAAGAGTAATCGTCAATTGGCTTTATCGTTCAATCATCTAACTAATTCTAAAGGTAAAAAAATAATTTGTTTAAATACTAGGTCATTAAAAAAACATGCACGAAAAATTGCAAATGACCACTGGTATCAAAGAGCAGACATTTTTATATTTGTTGAGACACGCTTAAGGCCAAATGATATTGTAGAAATACCCAATTTTGAGGAAATATTTAGATCAGACAATTTTGAAAATGTTCAAATCAGAGGAATTCTTGTTTTTGTTAAAAAAAAGGTGTAAGAGTTGAAATATTAAAGCATATTTCAAAGTTTGAAAACGGAAAAAGTAAACATTTTGGTTAGGTTGATTTAATATGTTTAAAGCTTGACAGAATGTCTATAGTTGCCGGATATAAGTGTCCAAAAATTAAATATGAAAATTTCATGGAAACTTTGTCAACTGCTCTGAAGTTAGTTTCAGAAAATAATTCAGCGATTGTTGTTATCGGCGACTTTAATATTGATTTGAATGATGCTGCACGGTCATTGCAGTTTAAAATGTTTACGTCTAATTACAACTTGAGATCACTGTTATTAGAAGGTACTTCCACTACAGACTTTGATACTCAGATTGGTGCAAGTTTTAAAAATATAGCAAATTGTTTCTGTGGAACGTACGAATTATATTTTTCGGATCGTAAACCAATACTTATTGGAATTACATGCGCGGAGTCTATCAGTTTAAACAATGAAATTTCTTTCCCTAACCTTAACAAAACTTCTCAAATTACTAACGACAAAAAATTTTTGCTGCAGTCATTTAACTCTTTTACTATTTCTGAACCTACTGAAGTAATTGATATCGATATACAGTTATCTCAAGAATGTGAAAAATTACATGTTTTTTGGAATGTACAAAAATAATCAATGATAACCAATATTCCAATGATGTTATTAGTATAGCTGACAAAAAAGAAGATTTAAGCTATCTCTTAAGCATTCCAAATCATACGCGCGATATTATTTAGAACATTTTAAGACCAGGAACATATTTACAGGATAAACACATCAATACATTTGGTGAAATAATTAATTTACAATTCAATTTTGAACATCAAGATGTTGTATTTTTGGAATTTTCTAATCGCATAAAAGAAATTCTGAGAGAGAAGCCTAATTTGCAAAATTTATATAGTGGCAGTTTCGAAAAAGGTATAGGTCATTGGATCTGTTCATATTATGATGGAACAACAAGTAATATATATGATCGCCTGAAAACCCCCCAAAAAACAGTTAACTTTTCAGCATAAATTATATTTAGAGAAACTGCATCCATGGAATCCGAAAGTGAAATTTCACATAGTTCAAGAACAGGCAAATTTGATAGATTGTGGTATATTTGCTATCGTATTGGCTATTTTAATATGTTTTGGTGATAAGCCTGAGAAAATACTTTATGATGATTCTAAATTTAGAAGTTGTATCGCAAAAATGCTTTCTGAAAAGAAAACAGAACGACTTCCACAAATTTAATTTACATTGAAACATAGGCTTTTAAGTCACGTATTTTTAAATGAGATTTAAAGTATTCCAGCTTATAATTTTTAATTAATTATACATTTGTATTTATAAAATTGACAAGCTTACATTTAAACTTCGTTTTCTTCATTCTTAAATTTGATAAGAAAGTTTACTTTAAATCGCCTTTAAAATGTAAATCAGACCCTACATATGAAGGCTTTTAAGCCACATAACTATGTTTGGGATTCAAAGCATTTGGATCTAATTCAAAGTGTAAATCGGACCATACATATAAAGGATTTTAAACCACGTATCTTCCAGTGAGATTCACGTTATTTGAAATGAAAGTAATCACTGATTAAATTAGTATTATTTAGTATTTAATAGCAATTAATGCTACATAAATAATGAAAACTCTTTTTATATTTCCCTTAACTAATAATTTTGTTTAAAATTCGTTATTAAAATAAAAATATGATTTTAATATTAAATTTTAATCTCATTTCAAGTGTAAATCGGACCCAACATATAAAGGCTTTTAAGTCAAATTACATACAGGCTTTTAAGCCACGTAACTATGTTTGAGATTAAAAGCATTTGAATCTAATTCAAAGTGTAAATCGGACTTACATATAGTAGCTCATTCAATGAAATGAATATGATTAACTACTAAATAATTACTACATTCCGAAGTCAAGTTTAAAATCCAAAATAAGTAATCCCAGGACAAACCTCAGTGCAAAATAAGGAATAAATGATAAAAACATGTTTATGGACAAAATTTGTACCTTATCTTGCAATATTTGAATAAGCAGTCCCGGACCGAGGTAAAGAATTTAATATAATACATTTTTAAATCATTCTGTAAAGTTAATATAATATTTAATATAATAGAATTTAGTTTTTGTATACATTGATTACATTTTAAATTCTCGTCAATAATGTGACGCGAAAGTGTAAATCATTCCAATAATTATTTTAAAAGTTATCATATGTATGGTATGTTCCAAAAACGACTTAGATAGTATTTTTCTCCTGTTCCAGATAGTTGGGAAAATCTTTCTGATTATATAATTTATTAGAAAAGTAAAAAATTCTTTAGCTGAAGTAAATGAATTTCCTTCTTTATTTGAAATCAAATAAAAATTTAGTAATTTGTACATGAAGAACATCGTGCGCCGTAAGCGCACTCAATATTACATTCTCAACCTAATGAGAAGGTATTGCGATTCGTGTGGTTTAACAACGTGTAATATTTTTGCTCCTATTCTCATAATTCTCTTTTCGAAGTCAACTGCGAATCGTAATTCTGATAAAAAGTTCATATCTATTATTCCTCATTTCGAAAATGCCATGTTGTTATGAACAACTTGAAATGTGCATAGTTTATGGTAAACTTTTAGATCAACCGCGTATTTTGCTTTTACTGGTTCATCATTAATGTTAGTAATCTTTATTGGTCATATCTTTTGAAATCGACTCTTTTTTATCTGAAATATTCGCGCCGGTGTCGATCATGATTTTTCCCCTTTCTAGTTCACGAAATTTTAACTGAACATATGGAGTATCTGATCGGTATCTTGCTTTTTAAATGGTTCATCCGTCAGCGTCGACGGGTGTTTCTCTTCTAAATTCACCTGGTTTCAGTGATATTGATCTGGATGTCTGCTTGATGAGGCATTTGGCTGAAAATTTCTACGTGCTTGTTTTGAAGGAAATCCTTTTTATTTAGAATAACATTTATCTTCGTGATGCCCCAGAATTTTACAGTGGATACAAATAGTTTTAAGTCTTTCAGTTCCAATACCTAATTTAAAGTCTCTTTTCACCATAGTTTCAGATTTTTGGTTATCACTACTAGGTTTCTATTACCTTTTTCTTTCGCGTAACCCGATTTCTAGTTCTGATGCCATGTTAAAAGCCTGATTCAGAGTTTTCGGATTCTGTGGTCGAATTCTGATTTCCTATTCTTCGCGTAATCCTCGCAAAAGTGATTTAAATAAATTTTCCGTTTTAATATGGTGTCGTAAAATTATTTCAGTTGGTTGGACATTCATATTATGAATAAATTGTCATACCTTGTTTTGAATTTTCATGAATCTTGATATGAAACTTTCTAAACCTTCAGTTCGTCCCATAACTGTTAAATTCCTTTGTTTTTGTAACGAGTTTAGGGTTTCCCTATCGCCAAATAATAATCGAAATCTGTCAAATGATTCTCCGTACGTATCGACCTCGTCTACGCGAACGCATCCTGCTGCACGATCAGTTAATTTTTTGGCAATAATTGCATCTCACAGAATTACACGTCCATTTTTCTTCGGTTTTTTTTGCTCGCATAATTAATTGAACGAAATTTTCAACTCCGGTCCCTTTGAATTCAAGAAATAATTTCAAAGTTTTAACAAAATCATACTCAACTTCCGCTGCAAGGTTTTCATCCTCGTCATCACTTATATCTTGAGCTTCTCGAATATTTGACTGGGCAATGCTACTTCTGGAATTTGTTAGAACATAAACTCTGCTATCGGCGAGAAAATTCGAGTCCTCTGGCTTTGAAGTTTAATAAGTATATGAAGAAAAAATGGTAGGTTAATGAAAGAGGTATCATTTTTAAGGTGCAAATGTTGTACGTTAATGAGCCGAAAAGTAATATTCCAAAAAATTATTTATAGCTTACAGATCTGAAAGTACGATGAAAAGTGACTAAATTCGATAGCTTTTAAAACCAGTGAGCTTTGAAGCATAGTTTTTTATAGAAAAAATAATAGGAAAAATCTGACAAAATTCGTGGTGGTACATTACACATTTCTGAACAGATTGCTATCAAAAAATTTGCAAAATATAAATAATTGTTCGTTTTTTATGAATAAATATGCAACCGCACTATCTTCAGTCCTAATGAAGATAATGAAGTGATTTAAATTGGAAGTAGATAGTTGAAATATTTGTAATAATTTACAATTTGAAGGAAGTATGTGGTTCTTGTTGTAGTTCATGTGGCGCCGTTTTTTCAGGAGATCGTCCTCGGTTTTCCTCAGCCCGACCTACCCAACTTGTGCCTCCGAGCCTCACTCTGGCCTTCAAACCCTTTCCCTGTATTGAGGAAAACCAAGGACGATCCCCTGAAAAAACGGCAACACATAAACCACAACAAGAACCACATACTTCCTTCAAATTGTAAATTATTACAGATAGTTCAACTAACTACCTCCAATTTAAATCACTTCATTATCTTTATTAGAACTGAAGATAGTGCAGTCGCATATTTATTCACAAAAAACGAACAATTATTAATATTTTGCAAATTTTTTTATAGCAATCTGTTCAGAAATGTGTAATGTACCACCATGAATTTTGTCAGATTTTTTCTATTATTTTTGCTATAAAAAAGTATGCTTCAAAGCTCACTGTTTTTTAAAGCTATCGAATTTAGTCACTTTTCATCGTACTTTCAGATCTGTAAGCTACAAATAATTTTTTGGAATATTAATTTCCGGCTCATTAACGTACAACATTTGCACCTTTAAAATAATACTTTCATTAACCTACCATCTTTTCTTCACATACTTATTCAACGTCAAAGCCAGAGGACTCGAATTTTCTCGCCGATAGTAGTTTTAATTATTTTTAATTTGTATATGATTTGTTGTAGAGGATCATTAGGATTAGTGGTTCTAGAAGGATAGTTTGCTCGTTGCATGTTTTTCGCGATATGAAAAATATCTTTGTTTTCTAAAATCTCGGTAATTTTAGTTGATGGCTCGGATTCTGAAGAAATTATATGCGCGTTTATTTTCCTATAATTAAACCACGCCAGATTTTAACTGAAGGCCTAGACACGTTAGCCTAGCCTTATACGTATTCGTGGAAAACTCTACAAAAAAATATTCTCCCATTATTAAAATACCCTTTTCTTCTCTTCTTCTCACGATCTAGATCCAAAAATGCTTAGCTTGATTGATGATTTATTGATCCTCGGTCCTGGTTGAATATCCGTTATCTACTTTCAGCCTTTACAGCAAAGAGTCACTAACAACTCTGCTTAATTCAGTCTGCTACGTGTTCGGGGTTACAGCGTCTTTTGCTTCTGTAAACGGCTTTTGCTGCCTCCAACAGCTGGCAGTAGTAGGCAGCGTTAACCGTACGTCGATCCTGTAGGAAATCAATGAGCAACACTCCTCTGTAGTCGAAAAAGACGATCGCGAGGGCGTTACCGGCTGAGAGACGGGTTTTGGCTTTCACAGGACCGGCTTCGTCTTCCTTCGCCATTCTTTACTCGCCATCTTGGACTCGGGATTGTAATGATGCACCCATGTTTCATCACATGTCACGATATGCTTCAAAAAAGTCTCTCCCTCCCGCTGAAATCGATTCAGATGTCTTTTACTGATTCGCAGTCGGATGTTTTTTTGATCTTCGTTCAATAACTTCGGGACCCATCGGGCACCGATTTTTTTGAAACCAAGATGACTTTTAATGATTGTTTGAGCGCTTCCATAGCTAATGCCCACCTGTAAAGCGATTTCATGAATAGTGAACCGCCTGTCACTTTCAGTAAGGTCACGAACTGCACCAATGTTATCGCCAGAGACACTTGATCTTGGACGTCGATTATGACTCACATTTTCGAATTGACTGAGTCAAACAGCTCACCAACCGTTTTACCCACTCCTAATACACTACATTATAAGAACCTACACTGTGAGAGTGCTTGCGATTGGCTAAGAAAAGTATTTGTAAAATTCCGGTTTATATTTGATCCACCCTCGTATAATATATTCGGTTCGGTTTTAATTCCTCTAGAATCAAACCGAAGGGCCTATGACAAAGCCACCGAACGCGTCCTCGGGTTGCGGATAGAGGGTCCCTGTACCAAGGGTTTCTGCTGAATATGGTTACAAAAATAAATAGGCAGTCGCGGACAATTGTCCAGGGGTGGTCCCGAAGAAATTAACCCCCAAGCGGACGTGTGAAAACCGTGCCGAAAGCTGAATGGCACCTGGGTGAGGTGTCTAGAACGGTGACTCTGGAATACCGGGCGACCTCTCAGAGTAAGCAGACTTATCCTTGCATGCGGGGCTCTACAAGGATGGACGAACCCCTTTCCCTAGCTTCTCGTGGGAACAACAATGACAACACAAAACATAGTTGTAGTAAGTGCGGTTTAAAACAACAGAAGGCGCAGGGCTCCCGACAATGGGTCGGCCAACACTGCCGACCAATCTAGAGCTGGGGGAGCCAATGAAAATGGATTCAATGCGATGGATCGGCGGGATCTCGT
>NC_046661.1:17884808-17887082 GCF_010883055.1 Belonocnema kinseyi | reverse complement strand
TTATTGAGGAACGAAAAGTAAGTGCGGTTCAAAACAAAAGAACGCGCAGGGCTCCCGACAATGGGTCGGCAAACAATGCCGACCAGTCTAGAGCTGGGGGAGCCAATGAAAATGGATTCAATGCGATGGATCGGCGGGATCTCACAACCTTTGGGTGGACGGAGCGACTGAATCACGACTTGCTAGAGTGCTACGATGCGAGTGTGGCCTCTGAACAGGGTTACATGGCACGGCTGCATGCTCTGTGGTGCGAGAAACACCCGGTGCTATCGCACTTTTTGCAGCAACGTCTGCGAAACCATGCTGAACTACTCCGTAAAAGGGGCTATGTAAGCGGAACGCCTACTCTACCACAGCTAGAACAAGCCGGCAACAGAGAAAGAGAGGCGACACTAAGACCAACCGCGGGCAGACATCCAATAGATGAACAGCAATGCTTTACGACCCGGAGAAACATCAACACCAAGGTTTTTCTCAAGCCTAAAGATCTGGCTAAAATGGATGACGAGCTTCGTGGACATTTTTCCGGAGAGTCCGACCTCTGAGCTATTAATTATTGTGTGTATAATGCAGCGAGAGCTTTGGCCGATGCGAACCGTAAAATAAAACCAACGGCTGATCATAAGACCAAAAGACGAATGCATCAACTTGACATAAAGATAGGCTGGGCAAGACAGTACGCGTCCCGCATTCAGTGTGTGATTGACTGCATCACATCTGGCAGGAATTTTACCGCCAAGGTTCGAAAGTTCGCGCGCGAACTCCGGGCCCGTTATCACACACTTAACAATTTAAAGCTGCTGAACATCAGACAGCATATTGTTGAAAGAATGCGGATATTATCTGACTCTAAAAGAAGTCTAGAGCGAAGGGAGAGGTGGGTCAGAGAAAATCAACAGTTTCTCTCGGACCCATCTCGACTCTTCCAAGACCCACCAGTTACTGTCGAACACCCACCCAAACCAGAGGAGGTCGAAGTATTTTTGAGAGAAGTCTACGAAGTTCAGCATAGAATGGACGAAGACTCAGAAAATATAAAGAGCTTCAAGGAGTTATGTGTTGCCCTCATAACACCTGATAAAGAATGCCCACTCATCACTACCGAGGAGGTGAAAAAAGTATTAAGAGGGATGAAGAACTATTCCGCACGGGGACCAGATTGTATCAAAACCTTCTGGTGGAAGAAGTTTTCTTCAACCCATCAGCATTTGGCCCGAATTTTCACCTCATATTTAGAGTCGGAAGAGCCGATTCCAGAGTGGTTGAACCCTTGTGGCAAGAAATGTATGAATGAAGAGGCTCAAAGAAAGGCTTATCCGGATGTCGGGAGAACCTGCTCATCGATAAATGTGTCTGCAAAGATGCAGCATTCTACCAGCGTGACCTATCGATGGTCTGGATTGATTATCGGAAAGCCTTCGATTCGACATCCCATAGACTTGTCATCTGTCTTTTGGAAATCTTAAAGGTTCATTCGCAAATAGTTGGGTGCATAGAGAGCATGATGCCGCTTTGGAAAACCAGATTTACTATCTCATCTGGAAAAAATCGTGTTACAACTAACAAGGTCACCTTTCAGAGGGGTGTCTTTCAGGGCGACACCATGAGCCCACTCCTCTTTTGCCTTACATTAATGCCACTATCTCTAGCACTTCGCCATTCCGACGGGTATTTTTGCGGCAAACCTGCAGATCGAAAGTACAAGGTCACTTATGTATTTTACATGGACGATCTTAAGATCTATGCTAAAAACAGAGAGCAACTGCATCTAGCTCTGGAGATTGTCGAACGATATACTAAGGAAATTGTCATGGAATTTGGGTTAGACAAATGAGCCAAGGTTTATTTGAAGCGAGGAAAACTTAATGGAATTCCTGAAGATCCTGAGCTCGTTGATAGAAGCGCCATACAACACCTTTGCGCTGGAGAGACTTATGCATACCTGGGCGTGCGACAGAGCCGCATTCAGGATGTGACATCTATAAAGGATACTCTCCGAAGCAGATACAAACGTCTCATCCGACAGATTTGACCTTCCGAATTGTCGGCGAGGAACAAAGTATCTGCAACGAACATGCTTGCCGTCCCGGTACTACTCTATTCATTTGGAGTAGTTCCATGGGCGAAGAACGAGCTCAGATCACTTGATATCGGGACAAGAAAGGTTATGTAGATGAACAAAAGCATGCATCTTAAGTCTTCCGTTCCGCGACTGTACATCTCACGCCGTCAAGGGGGTCGCGGAATATTGAGTCTTGAATGTCTTCACAACAG
>NC_046661.1:17873379-17884708 GCF_010883055.1 Belonocnema kinseyi | reverse complement strand
AAATTAACCATTTACATTTCTCAATTTATCGAATATTAAAGAAATACAAAAAAAGTCCGACTGCTCTATTAAGCAGTACGATATGCCGGTTCGGTCGTTAGGACTATAACAGGCGGTGGTCACTCACAATGGTGAGAGTGTCTGAACATACTTTGATCCCGTTAGGAGTATCCGCCAGATGGCACAGCGATTGCGCTCCCCGCACCTCACTCCGCTAGTCTAAGTTCAAAATTTCCAAAATGGCCAACAGTAACCACGATAACTGATCGTTGTTATTGTTTTCACCGGCAACATACTTCAAAAATAATTTCACAATCGTCTTTCATCATAAAAACACATTTTTATATAGAAAACAGTACAAAAACAACTAGAAATGCATCAATAATTATTCTGGCAATTATTTATGTATTTCTACTTATTTAGATATTGTTTTCTGCTATTTATTTAATTTTTGGGACCATTATCTGAAAAGTATCTGGGTATTATCGAGCTTGTCTGAAAGTTCGTCTATTATCTTATCATAGGGATATGAGCATAAGCTAAATGGCTCCAACGTCTACTTTGTTGTGACACATCTAATGCATTGAGTGACCACCGCCTGGACTATAACTAACCTTTTGTCGCATTGTTTCTCATGGTAGCACAGGTACCGTGTAATACTCCGCGGACGCATATCGCTGACAATGCAGGATGCATGTAAGAGAGCCTCTCGAAGGTGTTCGTCGGTCGAAAAATTAATTGCATGATATGCTTACATACACAAAAAGCTCAACGCTCCACGCGTTCCTACCTGCTGAAATTTGTCTAACCTTGCTAATAGTCCGGGAGCCAGCGACAGTTTTTTGCGACCAATTTCCTTCCGCCAAATACTTTGAGGAATGCTTCAGATAGGT
The DNA here is from genome assembly GCF_010883055.1 of Belonocnema kinseyi. Lineage (NCBI taxonomy): Eukaryota > Metazoa > Arthropoda > Insecta > Hymenoptera > Cynipidae > Belonocnema > Belonocnema kinseyi. Next base: position 17,883,815 of record NC_046661.1, on the reverse strand, counting down.
GTGTTGTAAGCATAGTTAGCGTCAGCTGCGGCACTTTGGGTGGGTGGGGCAAGGGCAGCCGCCCCAACATGTAAAAAAAAAGAAGTTTTCAATGATTTCCTTCCGCTTGAAACTTTTTGAGATGATAGTTAATATAATATTTAAACAAAAAAAACCGTCAGCTGGCTCTATATAGGTGGAAAACCCGTGAGCTGGTCAAAGAAACGTGTAAACAAGACAAAAATTAATGGAATGATTGCCTTCCGCTTAAAATTTCGTCAGTTGATAATTAACATAGTATTTTTAAAATAAATAATCGTCAGCTGGCTCTATGTGGGTGGAAAACCCGTCAGCTGAGGCAGTGAAATATCTGGTGAGCAACGCTCAGCAATATATAGTAGGTTAGCTGTCGGGGTTTTCCACACATATACGGCCAGCTGACTTTGTTTAATATTTCAAGTCCAAATAAAAATAATTGCTGAAGTAGCGTCATGTTGTAAATTTTTTTGGAACTTTTATTGACGTTTGAACTGTACTGCAAAACGAACGTTAAATGAATTTAAAATATTTGATCAATTATTTTTAAAAATCGTAAAATGATTATAAATAATTTTTTTAAATACCGAATTATGCTAGTAATTTATTTAGGTTAATTTTTAATTCTCACCTCTCTGCACAATTCATTAAATATATTTTACGGAAATAGAACTCAAACAGTAAAATTACCGATCTTCATAATGATAATTAAAGTTGTTGTTCATTATTCTATTATTTATAACTCTATTACAGAACTCAAATGGCATAACCTTTAAAAATTTCTCATTTGTAGAATGAAAACTTCTAATTTGATATTTAAACTTTTAAATTGAAAGCATCACCTTCTGAAAATGGTACAGTCCTTAAATTTTTATTTAATAATCATGCGCAGTGTGGCGGCGTAACCAGGAAACCGGGAAAGATTGGGAAAAGACCGAGAATTTGATTAAAAAAACAAGAATTTATTTCTGTTTTGTTGAAAATTATTTCCTTAAACTGAAAAATTTGAATGTCCATTTTTGGCTGAAAATTATTTTTTTCTTGTTTAAAATTCAACAATTGGGGTAAAAATTTGTCTTTGTTAATTGAAAATTTAAATTCAGCTATTCCGTTGAGAATCCACATATTTGGTAAAAAATTGATTTTTTTTTGTAGCAAACGATCTTTTTCTTTGCAAGTCAATCTTAATATTTAATAATTCTTTTTTTTTGTGTGTTAAAAGTTCAATGATGACCGTTTAATGTTTATCATTTTAGTTGAAAATTTATTTTTTAGGTCGGAAGTAAAATTACTTGGCTCATAATTGTTACTTTGCTCTATTTTTTAACCAAACTGAAAAAAATTCTTGTTTTTTAAGTTAAATTCCCGGTCTTTTCCCGATCTTACCCGGTTTCCCGGTTAAGTCGCCACCCTGCGTATGATTATTAAAAAAATGAATTCAAGGACTGCATAATTTTCAGAAAATGATGCTTTCCATTTAAAAGTTTAACTTAGAATTTAGGATTGTTCTTTCTAAAAGTGAGAAAGTCTTTAAGGTTATGCCATTGAAGTTCTACAATACACTTATAAAGATTATAATAATGAACTTCAACTTCAATTATCATTATGAAAATGAATAATTTTATTGTGCGAATTCTATTTCTGTAAAATATATTCAATAAATCGTGTAAATAGGTAAGGAATTAAAAATTAATCTAAATAAATTACCAGCATAATTCAGTATTTAAAAAATATATATTTATAATCATTCTTCGATTTTCTTAAATAGTCAAATAGTTTTAATTCATTCAACTTTCATTTTGAAGCATAGTTCAAATGTCAATAAAACTATTGAAAACCAACCCGAGTCCAAATATAGGCCCTAATTTGACGCTTCAAGTGGAAGTATTGTCCCTACTTTACGGTTGTTTATTCTACTAGCTCCTACGTAGCCACTCCTGAAGATACTTTCATTCTATTTTGCTTCTGAATAAGCTTCAGCTTCAACATTGAAGGACTTGTCTCTATATTCTTGAGTTTTACTTATGTCTCCTTTAAAGCTCCATATTCTCCTTATAATTTGTAAATTTTCTATTAACGCTCTTAAATTTTAACGCACAAAATATGTGGCGTCATGGCCTCGGCGCCTGCCCCCTCGTGACAGATACTTTGCTTTTTCCTCTAAAATTCCATTATCGCAGTTCGTGAAAGCAACAGTTAAATTGGTTTTAAATAATAAATATTAAAGTGATAACATTGAAATGGGTTCAAGAGGAAAGAAGTTTGCCCTAATTTGGTGGCTGCTAGAAAAAGGAAAAATGCAAACCAGCGCTAAGATTTTAAAGATAGTTATAAAAAACCCAGATCCACCCCCCTCCCCCAAGGTATCAAACACACGAGATGAAACGTCAAAAGAAAAAGGTAAGAAAGATAAAAATCTGTTGTATTGAGTTTTTTCTGTACCACAAAAAATAACTCTAAATTAGTTACCACAGATTCTGAAGAAATAGATTTTCCTTTCAAGCAATTTTTCTTTGAATTGAAGAATCACGAAATTTAATTATTTCAGTTTAAAAATTTAGAAAATAGGGCAATGTCGAAACCTTAAAAATTGAATATTTTAAGATTAAGTCATTGGAAATTATTTATACTTAAAAGCGTTCAAAATTAAATCATTAAAAATTGCAAACTTTTGAATTTAAACAATTATAAATTCAAAGCGATCAAGATGTGACAATTTCATATTGAAAACTAAATTGAATCATTCAAAGTTGAAGCTTCTGAAATTCTAGAATTTAAAATTGTTATTACAGAACAAAATTATAATTTGAACTTCAAGCTAAGAAGGCGAATTGTTATAAAATCAAAGAATGAATTTAATTATACTAGACGAACTTTCAAAATAAATAGTAATTTTAAATGAGAAATATTAAAAATGAAAAAAAATCTACCCCAGAACCTTGAAACTTAAAAAATTCGAATTTTATTTTGAACTGACAAAATTTATATTAAGCAAAAATTATGATATTAAAACTTTCTTTTTAATGAAAGATTTTAAATTTTAAATTATTTGTGTTTAATTCAAATCATATGAAAAATAATAATTTTTAAATAGCTAATTGAACTTTCGCAAATTCAACCAATTTACTTCAAATTCTAGAAATATGAAAAAAAGCATAATTTCCTTTCAAAAACAACATATTTTCCTCTCGAGGAATTCTGCGATTTCAAGTGTAGGTCCCTGATGATTTCAAATGGATTCGGTCAGCGATGATTGTTATTCCTACTCTATTCTCCAAAAAACCGACGTTGATTACAGTTGACTTGTAACCACTATTAATATGATCACCGATGGTTACAAATATGCACCAAAGATTTGGATCTCAGATGTTTTTGATATTTCAAAATATTCCGACATATCCCGAAATATTCACAAATATTCTGAAATTTCCTTTGCGCTCTACACATTTTTAAAGATTCCAAATTATTTAAAACAATTCTAAAAAATGTCAAGATATTCAAAAAAAGTTCATGTATTATTGTCTAATTACAAAAAATGTTGAAGTGTTTAAAAGTATTTTAATAAATTTCAAAATAATTTAACGGGATTTAACAATTCTTTTGAATTAAAAAAGATTAAAGTTTATAAATGAATTTCAAAAGATTTCAAGTAATTTCAAAGAATTTAAAAAGATTTTAGAAGAATTTCAAAAAGTGCAAGAATTTTCAAGAGATTGTAAAGACTTTAAAATAATTTCCATGAGTTCAGGAGATTTTTAGTTATTTTGAAGGATTTTCTGGCATTTCAATAGATTTAATATAGTTTAAAATTTTTAATAATTTTTCAAAAATTCAAAAGACTTTAAGCATTTTCACGTTATTTAAAAATATTTTTATGTATTTAAATAGATTTTGAATTATTTAAAAGAGTTCACGATATTTCAAATGAATTTAAATGATTTTAAGCAATTCTTAAGAATTTTAAAGGAATTTCGGTAGAATTTAAATGAGTTTTAAGATTTTAAGGTAATTCTAAAATATGAATAATGTTCTTGAATTCTTTAAAGTCTGTTGAATCTTTTGAAATCTTGGGAAATTTGTGGAAATCCTTTAAAATCAATTAATTTTCTGAAAATTTATATTGCATTTTTTTAATCTTTTAAAATATCTATAAAATTTCTGGATTAAGTTCAAATCTTGATTAAGCACATAAAGTGTACAATAATAATTTGTAATAATATTGGATCGATGGAATGACAGTGTTGATCTACTATTCGTGATATGGTACTTAGTTTTTTTTATTAAAAAACAAGCTTTCGCTTGGTGACGCCAAGCCTCATCAGGGATACATATGGAAGTAAACTAGTTACCTAGTGGAAAAGAATTTTCAAAGATAAGATGTGTTCGTTAAAAATTGTAGAAAAAGATATACCATATGATGTGTGTTATTCTACTTACATTTGTCGTTATAATACTAAATTAAGGTAAGCACTATTGGAGTTTGGTTGCAAAGATTTTTTTCCATTGTTTCTTATTTATAAAAATGAGTTCTGGAAATATTTTTTAAAGAAATATTATTGTGTTGTAATTAAATAAGATAAAAGAAGTACGATACTTCCTCCTGGACATGCAATGCATTTTAGTGTTAAAAATAAATAAAATTGCGGGCAGCACTCCTCATCACCATGACTGGATGTCCAGAAGTGAGGTTATATTCTTTTTTATGTGGAGAAAATATTCTATGTTCGCTATAGCCACCTATTTCGCAATGGTAAAATTAAAGATATAGCGGGAAAAATTATCTTGATAACATAGATAATATGAAAATTTAAATTTTGTTATTATACAGAATTAAGCTACGGTATATATCGCTGAGGAAATCTGTGTCGGAACGTTTGCTGTCAGAATCTTGATGTTTCACAATTTGTAACATTTCTTTGAAAGTGCGTTTTTTATTATTATTTTTGGTGCATAATATTATAGCTTTAGAAATGTCAAATTGGTGGTCTAAAGTGTGTGAGTGTGAAACCAGAGCAGTACCTCTAGAATCTGTTTTACAGTCGTTTTTATGTTCCCCAATTCTATCTTTAAAATGTCGTTCAGTTTGACCAAAGTATACACATCTGCACTCACATGAAATTCTGTAAATAATGTGTGTTTTTTTCTCTATTATGTTATATCTTTGTTTTTTGTGAAACAATGAAAAAGATTTTTATCGCATTTGAAGATAATTAGAATATTGCAATCGATAAAGGTTCTTTTGTAGAATCTCGTAACTTCGTTGCTAAAAGGTAGTACGATAAGTTAGTTAAGGTCAATATTTGGAGATCTGTTTTGTATTTTAATATGTGAGTTTTAGCTTTCAGCCTGTAAATAGTTTAGTCTTTTATTGATATATTCCTAGTAAAGTTGCTTGAGTAGCCGTTATTCTTTAGTGTATTTTCGACGATTTTAAGATTTTGTGCTTTAGATTTGGTATCTGAGAGTGTGACGGCTCTATCTACTAAATTGTTAATAACTGAAATATTATCTTTTGTTGCTATGTTAGAATCGAAACTAACGGATCTCCCTGACCATGTTTCTTTGTGGAACCAATTGGTTATAATTTTACTGTAGTCTCTGTGTAAAGTGATGTCTAAGTAGTTTATTGAGTTGTTTTTTCCTCTTTCAGTAGCGAACTGTAATCTAGGATGGTAGGAATTGAAAAGGTTGAGTAGGATGTCAATTTTGTCATCAGGTACACACCTCAGACTGTCATCGACGTATCTGAAATAGAAGGTTAATTTAAAATGTAGTTTTTCGAGGGTAACTTTTTCGAGTCCTTCCATTACCTCATTACTCCATTACCTCACTAAGAAAATTAAATATATTCAAATCCCTGAAAATTACAAAATAGTCTCTCTAGACGCCAAATCCTTATTTACACACTAACATACCAATTCAACAATTTTTAGAATTAATAGAATTTTGTTTAGACAACGCATACTGCATCTTCCAGAATCAATATTACGAACACACTAACATACCAATTCAACAATTTTTAGAATCAATAGAATTTTGTTTAGACAACGTCAGGAAGATACATTAGTTTCGATTCTAACATAGCAACAAAAGATAAGATTTCAGTTGTTAACAGTCTAGTAGATAGAGCCGTCACACTCTCAGGCACCAAATTTAAAGCATAAAATCTCAAAATCGTTGAAAATTGCACTAAAGAATAACGGCTACCCAAGTAACCTTACTAAAAAATATTTTAATAAAAGATGAAATTATTTACAGGCTAAAAACCAAAACTCACATAATAAAACACAAAACAGATCTCCAAATATCAACTTTAACCAACTTATCGTACTACCTTTTATCAACGAACTCACGAGATTCTACAAAAGAACCTTTAGCGATCTCAATATTCTAATTACCTTCAAATACGATGAAGATCCTTTTCATTGTTTCACAAAAAACAAAGATATAACCCCAATAGAAAAAAAAACACATTATTTACAGAATTCCATGTGAATACAGATGTGTATACGTTGGTCAAACTGAACGACATTTTAACGATAGAATTAGAGAACATAAGAACGACTGTAAAAAAGATTCTACAGGTACTGCTATGGTTTCACACTCACACACTTCAGACCACCAATTTGACTTTTCTAAAGCTAGTATATTATCCACCGAAAATAATGATAAAAAACTCCCTTTCAAAGAAATTTTACAAATTGTGAAACATCAAGACTCTATCAACAAACCTTTCGAAACAGATTTCCTCAGCGATATATACCGTAGCTTAATTCTATATACTGACAACGTTCAAATTTTCATATTATCTATTTTATCAAAACCAATTTTCCCGCTATATCTTTAGTTTTCCAATTGCGACATACGTGGCTCTAGCGAACATAGAATATTCTATCCACATAGCAAAGAATATAACCTCACTCCTGGACATGCAGTCATAGTGATGAGGAGTGCTGCCCACAATTTTATTTATTTTTTAACACTAAGATGCATCGCATGTCCAGGAGGAAGTATTGCACTTCTTTTATCTTATTCAATTACCACACAATAATATTTCTTTAAAAAGTATTTCTTAAACTCACTTTTATAAATAACAAACAATGGAAAAAAATCTTTGTAACCAAACTCCAATAATGCTTATCTTAATTTAGTATTATAACGACAAATGTAAGTAGAATAACACACATCACATAGAACATCTTTCCCTACAATTGTGAACGAACACATCTTATCTTTATAAATTCATTTCCGCTAGGTAACTAGTTCACTTCCATATGTATCCCTGATGAGGCTTGGTGTCACCAAGCGAAAGCTTGTTTTTTAATCAAAAACTAAGTACCATATCTCGACTAGTAGATCAACACTGTCATTCCTTTGACCCAATATTATTATCTCACGCTAGTTAACAAACAAATTACATCTTTAAGAAAATAATTTTAATATTTCTAAAATCTAAAATCTTAGTACATGTATTATTATGAACGTAGCAATATTTTTTACAGAATGGGTCACAAAAATTTGCAGATTGCCTTGCACAGCTGGACGTTATATTTCAGTTTTTTTTTTACATACTTCAAGCTAGGCCAGCCGAGAGGCGTTAGGCGTTATGAATGCGAAACTTATAGGGTTCGAACCCCCGCGACGAATAAAAACTTTCATGGCGTATGATTATAAATAGTGTAGTGATTGTGTAATAGTGAATAATTGGGTCCTTAAACATGTGAACAAATATTAGACTATAATAGTGATAATATAATAATACAGAATATTAATTTTTTGTGGCGAAAAATCGATCATGATTTTATAGAACTGTTCTCTATAGTTTCGGGACTAGTTCAACGCAATATAAAACAAAGATGATTTTAACTTTTATTAAACTACCCAGCGTATCTTCTACCATAGGACTTGAAACAACTTGAGACATTACGCAAATGTCAGTATGCCTTCTTCTTGCTCCATTTTGTTAATTGTTCGTCAAATAATTTTATTCTGTACAGGAAGGTAAAGTATGGAGCGATAAATCAGAAACAAAACCTAAGCATCTATTTTGACGCCCCAAATGAAAGATTCGGAAATTTTTGCCCATAAGAGCGCTAAAGTAGGGGCAAAAATCGTATGGCAATATCCTCTACTTTACAACCTTAGCCCCTACAAATATTAGCGTGGAGAGTCTCAAAGTAGTGGCTATATTCCGACTCGGGAATTTACAACATTACGCACTTCAGCAATTATTTTCATTTGTATTTTATATTTCTACTATATATTTTATATACTTAGGATAACATTGCTAACATTATTTCCTTTTGTTTTAAAATTTCTCAGGTAATAGTCGACATAATACTTGAAATATTAAACAAAGTCAGCTGGCCGTACGTGTGTGCAAAACCCATCAGCTAACCTATTATATATTGCCGAGCGTCGCTCACGAAATATTTCACTGCCTCAGCTAACGGGTTTTCCACCCACGTAGAGCCAGCTGATGATTATTTATTTTTAAAATACCATGTTAATTATCAACTGACGAAGTTTTAAGCGGAAGGAAATTATTGCATTTTTTTTTTTTGTTTACACATTTCCATGAGCAGCTGACGGGTTTTCCACCTGCATAGAGACAGCTGACGGTTTTTTTCGTTTAAATATTATATTAACTATCATCTCACAAAGCTTCAAGCTGGCTCCCGGACTATAAGGGTGATGTATGAGTACCGAAACGCTGGTGAATATTTATATTATGTTCATTTATTGTAATTTGATAATAATAAAAATAAAAAAGACAAAATAAATAAAAGAAAAAGAAAAGGCAGGTATTTGATTAGTTTCCTTCTCCTTTTTCCTGCCTCTTTTTAATTTTTGTCCAGATTTTTTTTTAAGGGAAGTTCTTTTTTCAATTACAATAAGAACATTTTATGGTAAACTCCAAATTTGATCTTGAGATTTTTGGTTTTATTTTCAGGAATTCAATACATTAACTTGATTATTGGACATTAATTAGGATTTGAAATTCGATTTGCATCTAATTTAACCTACCGGCGGGCGCGCTTTTGAAACTCACACGAGCGGGCACGTGCTGCACTCTGTGCGGCTGATCGAAAATTCAAATTTTCCTTCAAATACATGTCTTTTTGGATAGGGAAGTGATTATTTAGATAAAAGATATCAAATAGTTCAACATCATAATTTATTTGAAAATTTTCAACACAAAATATAATTTAGAATACATAATAATTGAACTTTTCACAGTCCGAGTAATTCGCTTGATTAGAAAAAAAAGGAACTAAAAATAATTATTCTACAAGGAACTTATTTTTGGACTTCCATGAATCCGGTTGAATCCTTAAAAATTGAAAAAGCTACGAAAACTAAAAACTTTGAAAATTTGAATTACCAACATGGAGAAAAACTTGAACTAAATCAACTTTGGCACTGTGAAAGTATGAAACTTCTTTCTTCAGAACTGTTAATTCGCAGCTACTTTTCGACTGCTGAAACAATTTTTTGAGGGTTCCGATGATGCGACCCTAGTGCATGTATCGTCAACAACGATTACTAGTGTCCGCCCCGACATTTCGTCCGCTTTCCCGTCTCCTAATTTGAAAATACTGGACTTGCCGCACTGAGTGAGGCCACGTGCCCGCGGGTAGGTTAAATTTCGTAAATTGTAATTCTTATCATCTGTATTTGTCTATTGCCTGAAATGTATTCGAAAAATATTTTTAAGCTTATTTCTTCGCTCCTTTCATTCTTCTAATTACCAACTTTTGAACTTTTGTATTTTTTGTTACAGTCCCCATAATTGAGAACCACTCTAAACAATTTGTCAGGAATGAATCCCCGCCTGTGTTTACAGAACATAAACCAGGCTGGGAAAACCTTCCGACTAAATTACTTTAGAGTGGCTATTAAACGACCTTACTTTCTCCCAAGACAAACACGACCCTTTAACGTGCTGATACCTAGGAAGAAAGAGAGGTATCAACCGACACCTGGTGCATCTGTGGTGGAAGGTTTCCCCATCACGCACCAGGCCCGTGAATCTGAGGCACTGCGCGTCATGACTTCTCTCTCTCTCTTCTCTCTCTCTCTCTTCCTTATGCGTGGAAAGCGGCCAGCGGTCGCCAACCACGTATTCAATACCTAAAAGAAAAAAACTCCTTTTTAAACTTTTAACTTTCGCGATTGTTAAAATTATAAAATAATTTGTAATTTGTCCCTTTTATTTTATTAATCAGGGGTTAGGAAACAAAAAGGGAAGCTCTGAATTTATCCTTATACATATTTTTGGTTATATTTTATTATTATGTCGATCGCTAGTTTTATATGGATCGCCATTCGGTTCGGTTTTGATTCCTCTAGAATCAAACCGAAGGGCCTATGACAAAGCCACCGAACGCGTCCTCGGGTTGCGGATAGAGGGTCCCTGT
>NC_046661.1:17831992-17873279 GCF_010883055.1 Belonocnema kinseyi | reverse complement strand
TTATGAATTTTTCTTTGAATATTAGTCGTCCATATTTTCTTTTATGTTTATGTTCAATTTCTTTTATATTTATCATCGTTATATTGTATTACATTGAAGTATTTTCTTTTTCTGTACCCGTATCGTTTTGCGCTATCCGTATTTTCGTTTCGCAAACGAAAAACATCGAGCTGAGTGACACGCTCAGCTCTGCGAGAGTAGGGATGGGCGGCGCAGCCGCTACGCCTCTCCATTCTTCACATGAGTGGCCGAGAGGACCGGGCCATTCGACGGCCGGGCCGCCTCTCGGCTAATGCGAATAAAAAGAGGTGCGTACAAGCTAAAGTATGCACTCTTGCTCGGGCAACCAGTTGGGTAACCTCAGTACCCTGGTCGCCTTCGGATAAATTCTGTAAGCCCTTTTTTGAGAGTAAAGAGTGCATTCGAAATTCATAATTAATTCGCAGGTCTCGTTCTTTTGTTTCCTTCTCGCCCTCTCGAGCATTTATCCTATTATTCCTCCGGCTTTCCGCCATCCTCTCCTTATCCTCCCTCTCTCTCACTCCAACCTCAACTCCGGTCGGTACGCTCACAGCAGCCCCGACAAACTCTATTCTCTCTCTTTTCAGGGTCGGTAAGATCTTTGCAGCTCCGCCCGCTCTCTATACTTTTCAGAGGACGGTACGCTCACCGCAGCCCCGCCTCGACCGCTTTCCTATCTATCTACTTTTTCGGAGTCGGTAAGCTTTCTCGCAGCTCCGGTCGCCCCTTTCTTTTCTTGTTTACAAAGTCAGTAAACTTTCCTTACAGCTCCGGTCGCCTTCAGCTTTTCTTTCTTCAGGACCGGTAAGCCCTTTGCGGCCCGACGCTCCTTACCTTCTCTGCCTCTTGCCTCTCTCCTCCACCTACGCCTGGTCAGGCGAAAACTTCCCGTCCCCGTCCCGGCAAGCGAAACCGAGTCCGCCGTCGCTTAGCCGCACTCCGCAACGCCCTGCAAGTTCGTCTTCAGCTTGAAGATTGAAGACCGTCCTCCTCCTCCAACTCCACGCCCAAGGCAATAGTACGTTCTGTCGTACTAGTGCCCACTTCGGGGAGATTCCGATTCACTCGGCCTCTCGCTCCCACTTCTTCGCCCGCCGTTTCGGGCCACCTGGACTCCACCAGGCGCTACGTGACCCCGTTCACCACCGCTCCTCGCACCCCCTCTCCCGCAAACGGCCCATGTCGAGGGGAATGATGACGACGTCCTAATATTGGACGAGCTCGAGCTTCTGCGCTCACGAGCAACTCCTCCGGCCAAGCGTGCTTGCGGAGAGTTCCGACGCGACCTGGGTCAAACCTGTGACCGAGGTCCGACATGCATCACGCGTGATCAGACCCATCGCAAACACCGGGCGACAAGCCCATGGTCGGCCTCCAGACTTGGAGGTACCTCCTTCTGACGAAAGGTGCACCTCGCATCTATCATCAACCACTGACGAGCCAGCGCAACCAGCCTCGGTCCATGCAACGCCTGGATGAATTCCTGAGGTCCAACAAACGGTGCCTTCCTGTCCGAGGGTTTCCTTCGACAACACCCAGCAACAGCTCCAGCCTCCTTGGTTAGCAGCCTCTACCTAGGAGTGCTACAAACTAAAAATCTACAGACACGCGTACGAACTTAGAGACGAACAGACAGGAAAATTCGTGAAAACCCGTTTTTCGCATTTAAGGGGTAGAGTTCATATGTTAAGCTGAACAATTCAGACTCCGGATGCAAAAAGAATATATAGAATTATTTTGCTGGAGTGGGGAGGTCCTTGAGAACTTGAAAATAAAGTTTTGAATTTGAATTTTTAATATACATATCAAGAATAAAAATTTAACTGTTTTTTTATCGGAATAAAATATTTTGGATTTCTTCACTTCAACTCGCAACGAAATTGGAAGGTTTCATTGTTTTGTAATAAAACTTAGCAGAAATATGCATGATTATGTTCTGCGATGGATGACGTTAGCGAAAGTTTTAAATATTTATTTTAAAAAATGGTTAATGATTTTTTTCCGAGGCGGTGCATAGTTTCTGCCCAAAAAATTTCCAGTGATTCGGGAGTCGACCAAACTTTGAGTAAGCGAAAACTTTTAGTACGAAAGTAGTTCAGGAGGATTCAAGGAAGTTTTCTGGAAAGTTTTAGCTCAATTGGAATAGTAATCAACAAATTGTTGATGTTTTCATTTTCTAAGGCAAAGGATTATCTCCCGCGTAGACTACGGCCGGGCCGTTAAACAGTTACCCCAGCGTTCGTTATTAACATTACTACATTTAACATTACTACATTTACATCACTACATTTAGGAACATTAATATAAATAATATTTTAACGATGTTTCTTTATTTTTATGACTTTTATTAAGTTCATTTTTCTAGAAATGGCAGCATTTAAATATTTTCATAAAAAAAAATATTTATTTTAAACTACGATTTTCCATATTTCTCGTATTTTGAATACAAAAATTCGGCTGGCTGTGAGACATACTTGTACCTAACGCTGTGGTAGCGGTTTACCGGCCGGGCCGTAGTCTACGCGGAAGAAAATCCATTGCGCCAGAAACTTAAAACATCGACAGTTTGTTAAGTTCTATTTCAATTGAGTTAAACTTTTCAGAAAACTTCCTTGAGCCTCGCTGATTAACTATCTCACTGACAGTTTTAGCTTGCTCAAAATTGGCTCGACTCCTAAAATGTTGGAAGTTGTTTGTAGACGAATTATGCACCGTGTCGGAAAAAAATTATTAACAACTTTTTAAATAATTATTTTGAACTTTCGCTAACGTCATCCGTCGCAGAACATGATAATGCATATTTCTGATTATTTTTATTATGAAATATTAAAAACTTCCCATTTTGTTACGAGTTGAAGTAAAAAATGCAAAATATTTTAATAAGAGAAAAAAACATCTTTACTAAATAATCGGAAAAATAAAAAAGTCACAACTAGTATTATTAGTAATTATTGAGCATGTACTTTGATATTCAACGATAAGAAAATCAATCTGGATGACCCTATTACATACATTTTCTACCAGACTGTTGAACTTTAAGCCAAAAATACGAATTTTCTCCAAAACAATTGAAGTTTCCACCAAAAATGTGAATTTCCACGATAATTAAATTGCCAGGCACTATAATTTTTAGATATGTGTTCGTGATCAGCTTTGACTCAGGCAAAACCCTGATTATTCATTTGTGCACATTTACATGATAGTTAACATGGAAGTAGGTGTAAAATTAACCATTAAATTGGATACACTAAAAAAGAATTATGCATTAAAGCAGAAAAAAGACCTATTAATTAAATAAGCAAATTTCCCTTTACTTAAACTTCCACTTATTGACAATGTCAAACTCAATACCAGCCCTGGAAAGATTCGACTGCGAAGGCAGTGCAGGCGCGTTAAACATTGATCTAGAAGCAGCAGGTATACAGGATGTATACATTTTAAAGAGCTTGGCGCTCCGAACTTTTGTATGGTCTATTTGCTTATTAATAATTTTATCACTCAAAGTATGGAAAAACTAAAATTTTTTACATAACAAATTTTTGCGATTTAATAACTTATCAGGAAAACTTTATATTGTCTTGAATAAATGTCGAGGCACTCATAGAATATAAATAATTTGTTTATTATTTCATTTATTGGTTATAAACGAACTTTATGAACAAATTGACAAATAGTCTTATTATTGATAAAAATTTTTTTGGGCTAAAAATTCTTAATATTAAAGTAGGAATGACATTTAATCAGAAAACTAATTTAAAAGTTGATAATAACCATTGTTATAAAAAATTCTTGTGGCAAAATATTAAAATTTAAGATTTTTTCAAATTATAATTTTCTTTAATTACCAGAATGACCTCAGGTATTCCTCCACATAATAAATATTTCAGAAGCTAGATAAAAAAATTCAAAATTTTGGCCCTTTCGCAATAGAAAATTTATTTTTTTCACTGGAAATTTTTTAAGCTATTGGAAGAATGATAGCTAGTTACAAAAATATTAGAAAAGTTAACAATAGTCACTGTTATTAACAATCCTTGTGACAAAATATTTAAACTTAAGGTTTCATCAAATTGAAATGTTCTTTAATGCCCAGAATGGATACAGATATTCCTGAAAATAATGTATCTTCGATAATATTTAGTCAAATGTGACAATCTAAATATTTATGAACAAATAAGATAACAAAATTTCAAATTTCGGCAGTTTCACGCAGTAAAAAGTCTGGTTCCTTTCAATGAAAATTGAGAAATATAATTCTTCTCCGTATCCATTTTATCCAGAGTTCTGTTTTGTCTTAATAACTTTTAGTTGTTTCTATATTCTCTTTCAGAAATATGTTCAGTGGACTAAGAGTTTTTTCCCATTTTTTCCCAAGTTTTATTATTTTTCTGCATTACATTACATTACGTTTGCTTTCTTTATTGGTTTGGTATTCTAATTCTGGGGTTTTTGTGTTAATAATAGATATATGTAATATATGTAATAATAATCCGATTTTTACATTTCTGTATGTCTGTATGTATGTCTGTCTGTCTGTCTATCTGTGAACACGATAACTTTTGAAAAAAGTAACCTATTAGATTGCCCTTTGGTACACTCATTTAGTGTCCTAAACTAAAGGTCAAGTTCGTTAGCGAGCAATTCTGAATGAAAATTCAAAAAGGAAGCACATTTTAAATATTTTTAAGACCACTTCTTTAAAAATTCAAAAATTCTCTGTAAGGTTATTTATAGTATTTAGAAAAGTTAACTATTTATCCTAATGACTTTTTTCAAAAAATCAAAAATTACTAAAGTTATAGTATTTTCAAAATCCAAAAAACAAACTAAAATCAACAATTTCTGCCAAACAACGCATGAAACGAAAAAAAGTCTGAAAAAGAAAAACATTGCTTTTTAAAAGCCCTAAAAGATTTAAAAATTCTATGTGCGGTTGTTCATACATCTTCAAAACTTAATCAATTTATCCTTTTAACTTTTTTCTATAAAAATAAAATTATCAGAGTTAGAGCATTTTCAAAATAAAAAAAAAAACTAAAATTAACATTTTAAGCCAAAAAACGCATGATATTAAAAAAAGTCAAGAAAAGAAAAACGTTTATTTTTGAAAGACCTACAAGATTATTATAACCACTTTTTTAATTTTGTCGAAAAGTTGAACATTTCAAATTTGATCATAGCAAAAATAATGAAAAATTCAAAAATTCCATTTTTTGGTCAAACTATACAAGATACGAAAAAAATGAATAATATCAAATTGCGCGCCCTGGAAAGAACCACAAATTTATAATGAATCACTTTTCGATATAATCTACGAAAGAAAATGAGACAAAAATTGTTCATCCAAAAAAGAGCTATAATTTTTTATAGGACATATAGCTTTTGCTTTAGTCGTAAAAAATAACATTCAAAATAAAAATATTAAATTTGTTTGAAAAAACGATACAAGGTATAAACTTAAATTACCAGATAAAAGTTGTTTGCCTAAAATGATCTATAATTTTATTATTAATCATTTTTCGATAGGACGAGTAGATTTCCTTTTAATCGTAAAACATAAGATTAAAAATTCAAAAATTAACTTTTTGGAAAAAGCACAGAAAAAACAAAAGAGGACATAGGCTCCTATATAGGACCCTATGTAGGTTCCTGTATTAGACCCTATGCAGATTCGCAGTAGTTTTTATTCAATCGTAAAAAACAACATTAAAAATTTTTTTAAATTTTAAAATCAAGGAAATAAGAATTAGTATGATTCAATTTTTATGCATATTATGAATTGTAATGGTATACATTTATTGAAATGATACATGTTATAGAGCAGCTTAGAATACAATTTAAAGCAAGATAGGAAACAAATGCAAAAATAATTATGATAAATACAATTTGCTTTTCATTTTGCAACTTTTTAATAAGTAATGCCTGACAGTGTTACATAAAAAATCTATTATAATTGATATAACAATGTTGTGTATAATGTAGAAAAGTTGACATGCTGGACAAAATGGAGTGCGAAGCACAAGATACGTGATGAGAATGTGTTCGTTAAAGCCAAAAGAGCTTTAACAAAAGAGAGTCAAAATCACAAAATTACAGTTATCGGTCCGTTCACCTTTGATTTTAAAAGGCCTGTGCCCGAATGCGGAAAAGATGCAAAGACGAAGCGCGATTGCTATCCGTCGCATGCCGTAGGTCCGCTCAAACTCTCGAGCTAAGCTTTTTTAACGAAAGAGAATTCACAACCCCAAAATTACAGTGGTGGATGTTTTGAGTCTTAATATTCAAATGTTTGCGCAAGAATGTGCGAAAATATAAAAACCGAGCGCGTGGCGCGAGATAAATACATAATAGAGCGCGAAGCGGGAGATAAATGCACAATCGAGCGCGAGAACCACCAGTCACACGCCCAAGGCGCGCTCAAACTGGCGAGACGCGCGCGCAACGCGCGATGAGAATGTGCCCGCGTAGTGGGCAGATTTTTTTATTTGTAATTTCAGTGGAGGCGTGAAAGATTTGGCGCAGTATTTAAAAGATAATCTAATTTAAACGATAAACAATGAGAAAAGGTTAAAATAATAAAGTAATGATTTTATCCCTTGTTTTAAAAGAATATGGCAGAATTCAGCATTTATTAAAGCTTGTTTCGATAACAAGTTTGCAGGTTGGTTGAACACATATTTTATCGTGGAATTTTAGTCTTACAGTAATGACAAATGCGGAAGGCCAAATTCAGGTAACTTTGTAGAATGTTCTACTTCGACAAAACAAAGGAAATTAATGGATTTACGGGAAAAATATACTCAAATCGAAATACGAGAGGCTTTTTTACTCTCGCTAAATCTATGTGATTGGAAGAAAGTATCAGAATGTATGAATTCAATTTTACCTTCCGATGAAAATGAAAATATGAATGATTTCCCGAGCTGATTTGCATAAAAGTCAGTATCACATGATGCATATGCAGGCAAAAAGAGAAATGCTTAAATTTAACCAGCATACTGCAATTTGGCAAAAGCTAAAGAAGAATGTTATCCACATTTGATTAAAGTAACGAAAAAGGGTTTCACAATCGGATTAAAATTTTTATTAGATCATACGATATCTCAGATTTTTAAAGATCCTGATATTTCTCTTTCATTTACGGATAGAAGAAAACCTCTTAAGGGGATGTGATACTTAGAAAAGTGTCGATTTTACCAGTATTAGGTTCCCCCGGCTTTTTTCTAGAATAATAAATATTTTGTCTCAAAAATTTGGAAAATGATAGCGAACATGATAACGGACGTCCCCACATACTGTTTTTGTAAGTTAATTCAAAAAAGTTTTAACTTAACAAAATGTGATTAATTTTCATAGCGCTTGGGAAATAGTATCGATTTTTTCAGTGCTAGATTCCCCGGCTTTAATCCTAGGATAAGAAATATTTTGCCTTCATAATCTGGGAAATGATAGCGAACATGCTAACGGACGTCCCTGCACAATTTTTTTGTGTCTTTTTATCAAAATGTAGTAATATAGTAACTAATGAACATAGTAACTAATCTCCCGGAACTAACCTTGTTTGCAGGCAATCAAAAAAGTTGATTTCATAAATAATTTCCAGATTATCGGAAAGGCCGAGATGAAAAACGACGTAACCTTAAAATAACGCATATGCATAAAATTTTTATTTAGCACAATCAATTTTTTTTGTTATTATCCCTTAGAAAGGAGTCCGGGGACGTCCGTTATGATATTTTATAGCATCTCCGAATTCAGTTTTAAAAAATTTTCATTTTTGTGGAAAAAAAGCCGGGGAAACTGTAAGTATCACATGCCCTTAACTTGAAGTTGATTGTCAAATACCGTTGAGATAGTTCTTCAAACCAAAGCACGTGAAAGCAAAAGAAAAATTATCCAGATATGGTGGATAATAGCATCTTCGCCGTTTCAATGGTAATTGTAATTTGAAAAAATCTCAAATTATAATATTTGGCACAAGAAATGTTTATAAGAATGATTATTATAAACTTTTCGATTATTTTTGTAATTAAATGTCATTCCTACATTAATATGAAGAATTTTTAGTAAGCAGAACATTTTTTGGACCGATAATAAGACTATTTGCTGATTTTTTCATAACATTGGTTGATAACAAATAAATGAAATAATGAACAAATTATTTGTATTCTATAAGTCCCTAAACATTTATTTAAGCCAATATAAAGTTTACCTAATAAATTATTAAATCGTAAAAAATTGTGATGTACAATATTTCAGTTTTTCCATACTTTCAGTGAAAAAATAATCAATAAACAAATAGAGAATATGAACGTGCAGGGCGTCAAGCTCTTTAGAATTTAATAAACTTCAATTGTTTTTAAATTCAAAATCGCACAAAAATTGAAGGCTCTAGACATTTTTGAACGAATAAAGTTAATTTTCTCTCAATGTGTGTCCTAGCCAATGAGGCGTCACACTACGCACGGCGTCACACATACGCGGAACTTTGTTGCTCTGTAGTTTTTGAACAAATAACCTCACCACATTTTTGTATTTGAATTTTCGTCTTATTTTTTTGTTTCTTTGCACTTCTACCTTTTGTTCCAAAGGTGGTGGGATACCCTGTAGGAGCTCTAAGTAAGAAAAGGGTCAACCTATTTTACTTTAGAGGTTAGTGACTTCAAGGAAAGTCGAAAGTAGAAGTCTTGGAATCCAGTAATAACATAGACGTATACGACATGGCTATAAATAATTTCTACGAACAATTTTTGTTAAAGCAATAAAGGTGTACGAGAAACATGTTATACGTTACAACGTTACACTAGATAAGGTCATCCATGAAGCGAACGTAAAGAAGTAAAGAAGTAAAAGAAGTAAAATGCAAGATATTAGTAAAATAGAGATAACATTTATAGATGGATACGGCAGAAAAAATAAAGATAACAGAGGTTGTACCCGGTGCGGAAACTACAAAGAACAATCACGTGACTCCAAATATCCAGCTAGAGATAATAGATGCCTCAAATGCGGATTGACAGACCATTTTCGACAGTATTATAAAACCAGACGGACACGAAAAAGAAAATCCCTTAAAAGTTAACGACGAGACAAGAAACAAAAAAGACGACGAACTTTCAAGAAAGAAGGGAAATAATTGAGTTATCTTTTTCACATCGGTGGTGAGTCAGCAGATGCCCGACTCAAACATCAAAGACCAGTACCAGTAAGTCATTTTATCTCTGGTCACCGACTGGATATAGAAATATTTTATTCTAGCGTATACTCGCTTCGATACAAGCCGTTCTTCTTAGGACGATAAGAAAATTCTTGATAACGAAACCTCAACGACTGCATAATGGGTACAAAACGAAAGCAGCCTCTTGAGTTGACTATTGAAATGAAGAGAGAAGTTTTGGATTTAATCGATAAAGGTGATAGCGGAAAATCGCTAAAGCTTTTCCCGTAGTAAAGTCAACTGTTGGGAATATCGGTAAGAGCAGGATCGAGATTCTAAGAGCCTGTAATGAAAACTGCTGCAGTGAAAGAAAACGAAAATTACGTAAAACTGAAAATAAAGAGCTGAACAACTTGGTTTTTGAGTTTTTCTGTAAATGTCGTTCGATCGATATTCGAGTCAGTGGACCTATGTTTCAGTCAAAAGCTAAAGAAATAGCCGAAAAGTTTGGTATAGAAGATTTTCAAACTAGCAATGGTTGGTTGGAATCTTTCCGAAGCAGACACAACATTAATTTTCGGATTCTCTGTGGTGAATCAGCAGCAGCGGATTTAGAAGTAGCAGCGGAATGGAAGTCAAAATAGCCAAATTTATTGAAGGAATGCGCTCCTGAAGATCAATTCAACGCTGATAAATTCGCATTACTTTATCGACAGATGCCAAGAAAAAGCTTGGTGGTAAAAGAAGAAAAATACGCAGGTGGAAAGCTTGCAAAAGAAAGGTTAACTGTACTTGCCGGCTGCAGTTCTACTGGAGAAACATTAAAGCCAATGGCCATCGAAATTTCTGAACGTACTCGTGTATTTAAGGCAAATGGAGTCGATCTAAAAAATCTTCCCGTTACTTGGCGTTCTAATAAGAAGGCATGGATGACTGGAAATTTGTTTGAAGAGTGGCTCATCGATTTGTATCAACAAATAGAAAAGTTGAACGGGAAAATCCAGTTACTTGTTGATAATGCCACTAGTCACAATTGTACAAAATTATTGCGCCATGTAACAGTGGAATTTCTTCCACCCAATCTAACATCGGAAGTTCAACAGCTGGATCAAGGAATAATACGAGCTGTTAAAGCTCGTTATCTTTAAACAATGCTACAACATCTTATCACCGTCGCTGAAGACTGCGAGTCAATATCTCAGTTTCTTAAATCAATTTCAGTCTTGCATGCAGTTCGTTGGGTAAATAGTGCCCGGCAGGAAATTTCACCAGAAACAATTAGCAAATGCTTTCAACGCTCAGGTTTCAAAGAAACAACAGAGGGAATCGATAACGACGAAGATGTAGGCTTAGCTGAGGTGATGAATTCTTTTCAACCTGACAGTACTCCAGTGCCAACTCATAAAGAAGCTCTACAATATTTGGGGCAACTGCTGACGTACTCTTCCAGTCACCAGCCACAGCAAACGGATAGTTTGTTTAAGGTGCAAAGTGACATCGAGAAACAACTCTTCTCTGCAACAGTAACAAAGAAAATGAAAATTAGTAATTTTTTTGTCCGCTCTACAGAATGAAGTATTTGGAAAGTTACAGTAATTTTACCATCCGATTTGTTTCATTTGATAAATATCGGCCCTTTTTAGGGCCAAAAATTATTTGTTACGAGGATTTTTTTTTCTATTCAACACAGTTCTTTTGAGTTCTATTTTGCTTCTTATTCCATTAATAGGTGCGTATTCTATGTACATACTATAAAAATCACAGGGGATTCCTAACATAATTTCTGTAAGTTGGCCACCGGACGCCTCCTTAGGTAGAGGATAGAGGGTCCCTGTACCAAAGATTTTTGCTGAATGTAGTTACAATAATTAATAAGCATATGTGCATAATTATCCACGGGTGGTCCCGAATTAATTGAGACCCACGCGGAGACGTAACAATCGTGCCGAAAGCTGCATGGAACCTGAGTGAGTAGTATATATATCTAAAAATTCGAATTTTACCTCTAAAGAGATAAAATGATATTGAGAGTCAATATGCTTAGATGGCTTAGAAGTAGTCAATGTGGTCGCGGAATGTTAATCCTGGAATGTCTTCACAACAGGATTATTCTGGGTACAGTACATAAAGTTGCAAATGGAAGAAACACTCTTCTTAAAATGGTCAGGAATCACGAAGAATTGGGCAAAGGAGTGTTTCTGTACAAAGCAGCGGAAGAGGCTGCTGAAACACTCGGACTTAACTTTGGATTTGGTCTTCCGAACTGTCGGCGAGGAACAAAGTATCTGCAACGAACATGCTTGCCGTCCCGGTACTACTCTTTTTATTTGGAGTATTTCCATGGACGAAGAACGAGCTCAAATCTCTTGATATCGGGACAAGAAAGGTTATGCACATGAACAAAAGCATGCATCTTAAGTCTTCCGTTTCGTGACTGTACATCTCACACCGTCAAGGGGGTCGCGGAATATTGAGACTTTAATGTCTTCACAACAGGATTATTCTGGGTACAGCACATAGAGTTGCAAATCGAAGGATTTCTGTACAAAGCAGCGGAGGAGGCTGCTGAAACACTCGGACTTGACTTCAGTATCAGGGTTGAGAAAAATGAATCAAATCTTATCTATCTCGAGTACTCACTTCTGCAAGCCCGGATTAAGAAAGCTCAAGAGAAAAATATTCGCGAACAGCTTCTCGATAAGAAGATGCACGGTAGCTTCCAAAGAAATGCGAAGGATCAGTCATTGTCTTGTGAGCTAACGTTTGCTTTCCTTAAATCGCCAGGATTGAAGACTGGTACGGAGGGTTTCATTTTTGCATGCCAAGACGGTGTCATTTCCATCTTAACATACCGTCGCCACATTTTAAGCCAAGACATACCTGATGATAGCTGCAGGGCGTGCCATGCACACCCCGAGCATTTAGCTCATATACTATCTACTTGTCCAAATCACGCGGGAACGACCTACATTCAAAGGCACAATGCGGCACTAAGAGTGCTTTATTACCATCTCTGTCACTCTTACGGCATTAACCTTAATATCGCTCCTCTAAATGCTCCTAGGGAAATCGAGTCAATTGTCGAGGATGGGCAGCGCCGCATATACTGGAACTTTATATTCACGACAATTGTTTCTGTTGCTCACTCGAGGCCAGATATGGTTCTTTTTGACTTCAAGAAGCGAACCATGTTCGTTATCGACTTTTTGGCACCAGCTGACAGAAACATCATAGCCAAGGAGAATAGAAAGAAAGAGAAGTATCGAGACCTTATAAGAGAAATGCAACGATTGTACGCGGACTATTCTGTTCAACTAATCGTCCTTATCATCGGCGCTCTTGGAGGTGCCAAGCTTTCACTCGCTAATGGTCTAAAAAGCATCCCTGCGTGTCAACAAAATGCTAGAACACTTGCGGGAAAATGCAGGAGGCGGTATTCCTTGTGTCGATCCGTATTCTCAGGGTGCACGAGGCTTTTGCTGGTTCGTCGTATTGATTTCGTTACAGACTGTAAGCACCTATCTCACGGTCGTGAGACGTGGTTGTGGCTGAAATTTGTCCGTGATTTCGCTGGGAGCGGGTACAATTTTCCAGATTAGCACCCGCTCCCGGCACTTTATAAAAAAAATTTATGACTTAAAATTTAATTACTCTGAGGACTACATATACTGATGTTAAAATTGGTTTCCCCACACCGCCCCCTGAGGGTGAGGGTGGGGGAAAGTTCGAAATCTCAAATGGGAACCCCTATTTTTTATTGCATATTCGGATTCTTTGGATAAAAATGCGTATGATTTGTCTGAAACATTTTTCTTGTTTTGCAATAGATGGCGCTGTAATCGACGAAATGCAATTTTTCTTTATTTTACTGTTTCTGAGAATGCACGCTTGCGATTCTGCAATACTCGAAATTAGTCTTAAAACAAACAACTACTTTTAGCGTAATCCAGGAACAACGACGTGGACGTAGCAGTTTTCTGTTCGCTTCGGATTGCGTGATTAACGTGAGTCCTCTTGCCTCTCACGATTCGGGGTGCTTGATTAACGTGAGTCTCCTCGCCTCTCACGATTTGAGGAACGCAGGGAATCACCTTTTCATTAAATTAAGTGCTTAAAATGATGACCTTCGGCTTCAATACACTTAGTAATCCGTAAATCAAATGAATTTACAGAACGGAGAAGTGTATCTTCTTGAATTTCAGCACATGCACTTGTAATTCGGTCCATTATATTCTCACGCGTCGCTGGTTTTTCTTAGTACACTTTGTTTTGCAGATAGTCCCACAAAAATAAATCTGGTGAAGTAAAATCTGGCGATCTTGCAGGCCAATTTATCGGAATTCACGATCAAGAACTTCCCGTGCTATCGCTGAATAGTATGCTGGACAACCATCATGTTGAAACCACATGTTCCGCCATATTTCTAACCTCAAGTCTTCAAGCAGTATTGGCAGTGCATTTTCTAAAATGTCTTGATATTTTAGACCATTTAAGCTGCCTTCGATATTCTAGGGACCGATCAGTTTGTTACCAATTATTCCACACCATACGTTGCCAGTCCATGGAGGCTGGTGTTCGACTTCACGAAGCCACTGCGGATTTTCAGTACTTCAGTAGTGCATGTTGTGTCGATTGACTATTCCATGGTTCGTAAAAGAGGACTTGTCAGAGAATAGTACAAAATGAAAAAAGTTGGGATTTTGTTGTATTGGAAATCAACGTAATGAAGTTCTTGATGTAAAGAGACATGATATGGATAAAATTTATTACGTTTCAAAATTTTCCAAACACAG
The DNA here is from genome assembly GCF_010883055.1 of Belonocnema kinseyi. Taxonomy (NCBI): domain Eukaryota; kingdom Metazoa; phylum Arthropoda; class Insecta; order Hymenoptera; family Cynipidae; genus Belonocnema; species Belonocnema kinseyi. The sequence goes on along the minus strand of NC_046661.1, from coordinate 17,859,308 downwards.
CTCTGAGACATTTCGGAATCACGAGCTATTTCTCATGTACTGACGTGAAGATTATTGGCCACTGCAGCTAATACAGCAATTTCATTATTTTCTCCAGTGACTGTTATTGTACGGGCCTTTTTATAGGTTGAACACTTCCATTGGTAGTAGATACTCCATTGTTAGATACTCCATTGTAAACTAGTATTTCGAATAATCTTTGATCTAACTAAAATGAGTTTTGTCTCAAATGTATTTTTTCTAATTTACTGTATTGAAGGAAAGAAAAAAGTAAACACTTTCGCAATGTTTCGATAGCCTCCGCTGAACTCAGTCTAGAGCGCCATCTATCGTGAAACGAGAAAACTGTTTTAGACAAATCATACGAATTTTTATCTAAAGCAAAAAATCCCACCATCCTATCGCCACGCTATCGTGCAGTTCTTCTGCGTGGAATTCTTTTGCTTGGTATGTAACAAACGCGACAGCAAATCATGCTATCGCATGGATAATCGGTAACCGACTGGCTGTTTTTATAATGGTGTGATCCACGCAACACATCCCCGTAGTCATATCGTATGAATAACATTTGTAAAGTTTGCATTAAAACAAGCCTAGAGAGGACCGCTAAAAACCAAACTCACTTCGTACATTCTTAAGCTCATATTAAATGATACAGATATCAATCAATATTTTCAACAATACCACTTGATGAGTATCTGTATAAAACATGTTTCGCTTAACTTTTAATTCCCTTTTTATGAACCGAAGACTTTAAAACTTTTGCTTACACAAAGCGTTTTTAAGTGGATCTGCTAATTGTTCGCTTGTTTTAATATAGGTTACATTTATTTCCCCTACTCTTAGTTTCTCAGAGGTAAAATGATATTAAGAGTCAATATGCTTGGGCGCTTAGGAAAAGCTGGATTCTTTGATAATATTATAGCAGCTTGATTATTACAATAAACAGTTGTAGGGAAATTCTAAGTAAAATTTTCTCCGGTCAGTATACGCCAGAGCTAAACAACTTCTTTAGTTACAGAACATAAAGCTATAAATTCAGCTTCTGTCAATGAATTAGCAACGGTGGATTGTTTGTTAGACAACCAGGCTACAGGAACATCATTTAAAAGACAAATTCACCCGATGGTACATTTTCGCGTATCTAAATCACAAGCCCAATCAGAATCACAATATGCTTTTGAAACGTTGTCTTTTGATGTATCCATAAAAACTATACCATGATTTGAAATGCCTTTCAAATATTTCATTACTCGTTTTACTCCATTCCAATTACTTGAATTTGCATTTTCTGCAAACTGACTCAAAACACTGATTATAACAGCTAAATCAGGTCATGTCGTTACCGTTAAAAACATAAGGGAACCAACTGCCTGTCTATAAGGAAAAAATCTCCTTTTTCTTCATTTAAATCATCCTTTTTCGTAAATTTAATATTAGAATCAGCTGGAATGCAAACAGGAGGGCAATCAACATGATTAAACCTAGTTACAATATTTCCAACATGATCACTTTGATACAATTTTAAAGATTTTGCATTCCTATCTCTCTATATTTGTATTCCGACAAACTCTATATTTGTATTCCGACAAAACACTTTACTTTTAAACTTTACTTTTAAACAGCAGTAAATCATTCATTTTTGCTTTATCATTGCAGCAAACGATTCCGTCGTCTACATGTTAAATCAAATACAAAGTTATCTTTTTATTTAACGAATAATACAAACAGGAATCTTTGTATTTTCTATCTCGAATCCAGACGGTTGTTCTATATAAATTCTTTCCTCCAATTCTTCATACAAAAATGCAGTTCTCACGTCAAAATGAGTTACTTCAAAATATTCCGCTGCAGCAACTGAAAGCACCAACCCTATAGTCCCATACTTCACAATAGGAGCAAAGATTTCCTTGAAATTAATCCCTTTCTTTTGCGCAAAGTCTTGAAAGACAAGTCCAGCTTTGGATTTGATTATTCCATCCGATTTGCATTTATTTTTGAAGATCCATCGATTTGAAATAATATTTTCATTTTCAGTCTGGAAACCAAAATTCACGTTTCATTTTCTCACGGAGATTCAAATTATTCGTTAATGGCTTGCTTCCACTGGTTTGAATTTTTAGAATCCAATGCTTCTTGTACAGTTTGTGGTTCACATATAGCAAAAAGTTTCTCTGCTATTTCAGAACCAATTTTATAAACTTCTGTTGTTAAAGGTGTGCTTTTATCTCGTAGAACATAGAGATACCTTTATGTCGGCATACGCTGATTCTTCATCTACTTTATTTCTACTTAGGTTCATTCATCCTTTGACCTCCCACTGACTTTTGTATCTTCTTTATTTTCTTCAATTCATATGGTGTAAACCCATTCAGTATTTTCGTAGCTGTTTGATTTTTCACGCAAACAGCCGTTGCAGTAGCTTCAACCCACAAATTTAGAGGCAAATTTCTTGAATGTATCATAGATTTTGCAGATTCCACAATCGTCTTGTTTTGTCTCTTAGTAAATCCATTCTGTACAGGTGCCCTTGGAGTAGTTGTTTCATGATTCATTCTCTTAGATAACAAAAATTATTCAACAGGTGCGTTGCAGAATTCCGTTTCACAATCAGTTGTCAATCTTTTCATAAAGTGTCAATCAGCTTGAACGTCAGAATAAAATTCCTTTAAACACTTTAGAACTTCATTTTTCTTTTGAAGTAAGTAGAGAAAACAGTACCTTGAAAAATCATCCCTCAGTAATAAGAAATAATTGGATCCTCCAATCAAAGGCTAACTCATTTTCGCACAAAGATCGGCAGTTGTTGAATCCTTTACTGTAGAATTCCTTGGCATGTATCGTCGAGTTTTAAAATGACGTGGCCTAGTCTCTCATGCAATTTTACAAAGGTCTCTGTTTCTACCAAATTTTTTTTCAGCTGCTCCCACTGGCTTCAAATTCGTTCTGTACAGTATTTTATTGTGTCTCGTACCATTAACTATCAGTCGATTATTTGTAGGAAAAGAAACGTTTTGACCTCTTTCTTTGACAGTAATTTCCGTACCTTTTTCCGAGGAACGTCCTATTCAAAGTAAATTTTTCTTGATATGCGATATATGTGTTATTATATGTGTTTCGTGAGATTTCCCGAGTCATTTTGCACTTTAACCTCAATGTCACCTTTTCCTTTTACACAGAGAGAATGACCATCTACCACTAAGAAAGAATATTCATTATTTGAAATTTGTTTCAATTTCGAAACCTCTCTTTTCTGAACGACATATGCTCAGTTGCACCTGAATCAGCGAACCATATATCTTATTTATTTGAGCTATTGAAGTTTCGGCGTTAAACAATTCAACTGTACTTCGAGAACCTTTCTGAAAATCTTTTTCCTTTGTCTTTTGAGCTACCGAAGACTTATTATTACTATTAGCCTTTTTCCTAATATGGCAGACATGTGCCCAATGACCAGGCCTTTTACAATAGTGAAACAAGCCTTTTCTTTTTGTGGAGGTATCTTTCTGCTTAATTTGTTTTCCCTTTACGTAGAATGCTTCGACGTTTACTTCTTATGACAAATTCAACTCTTGTATCTTCAGGTTGAAATACAAGAGAATCATGTGAAAAGTAACGATAAAATAAAAAACAAGTTTATTCAGATTAAAATGAGCCTTCTTATACGTGAAGAATTATACGCGAGATCGGATCATGATCACGCATCGATAATGGATAACCGACTGCCTGTTTTCATCATGGTCTGTTTCACGCAACACATACCCGTAGTCATATCGTATGAATATCATTCGCATAGTTTAGATGAAAGACCGCTTAACGAGGACCGCTAAAAACCAAACTCACTTCATACATTCTTAAGGTTGTATTAAATGATGCAGATATGAATCGCTATTTCCAACTATATGTATATATTTATATAATCTTTATAAATATAATTAAAAATTTGTTATAAGGACAACCGCAGGATTTCGCCGGGAGTGGGTGCTAATCTGGAAAATTGCACCCGCTCCCAGCGAAATCGCCGTAAAATTTCAGCCACAACCACGTCTTACGACCGTGAGATAGGTGGTTACAGTCTGTAACGGAATCAATACGACGATCCAGCAAAAGCCTCGTGCACCCCAAGAACACGGAGCGACCTAAGGACTACCGCCTTCTGCACTTTTTCCGCAAGTGTTTTAGCATATTGTGGACACGCAGGGATGCTTTTTAGGCCATTAGCCTTCTTGACTCGAAGTCAGGACGAACCATGTTAGGCCTTGAGTGAGCAACAGAAACAATTGTCGAGAATATAAAGTTCCAGTATATGCGGCACTTCCCATTCTTGACAATTGACTCGATTTCCCTAGGAGCATTTAGAGGATCGATATTAAGGTTAATGCCGTAAGAGTGACAAAAATAGCATTAAAGCACTCTTAGTGCAGCATTGTCCCTTAGAATGTAGGTCGTTTCCGCGGGAGTTGGACAAATAGATAGTATGTGAGCTAAATGCTCGGGGTGTACATGGTACGCCCTGCAGCTATCATCAAGAATGTCTTGGCTCAAAATTTGGCGACGGTATTTTAAGGTGGAAATGACACCGTCTTGGCATGCAAAAATGAAACCCTCCGTACCAGACTTCAATCCGGGCGATTTAAGGAAAGCAAACGTTAGCTCACAAAACAATGACTGATCCTTCACATTTCTGTGGAAGATACCGTGCATTCTCTTATCAAGGAGCTGTTCACGAAAGTTTTTCTCTTGTGCTTTCTTAATCCGGGCTTTCAGTAGTGAGCACTCGAGAGAGATACGATTTAAAGCATTTTGCTCACCCCTAATACTGAAGTCAAGTCCGAGTGTTTCTTCCATTTGCAACTCTATGTGCGGTACCCAGAATAATCCTGTTGTGAAGACATTCAAGCCTTAATATTCCGCGACCACCTTGACGGCGTGAGATGTACAGTAGCGGAACGAAAGACTTAAGATGCATGCTTTTGTTCATGTGCATAACCTTTCTTGCTCCGATATCAGGGGATCTGAGCTCGTTCTTCATCCATGGAACTACTCCAAATGAATAGAGTACTATCGGGACGGCAAGCATATTCGTTGCAGATACTTTGTTCCTCGCCAACAGTTCGGAAGACCAAATCTGCCAGATGAGACGTTTGTATCTGCTTCGGAGAGTATCCTTTAAAGGTGTGACATCCTGCATGCGGCTTTGTGGCACGCCTAGGTATGTATAAGTCTCTCCAGCGCAAAGGTGTCATATAGCGCTTCTATCGACGAGCTCAGGATCTTAAGAGATGCCATTAAGTTTTCCGCGCTTCAAATAAACCTGGGCGCATTTGTCTAACCCAAATTCCATTCCAATTTCCTTAGTATATCGTTCGACAATCCCTAGAGCTAGATGTAGTTGCTCTTTGGTTTTAGCATAGATCTTAAGATCGTCCATGTAAAATACGTTAGTGACCTTATACTTTCGATCTGTAGGTTTGCCGCACAAGTACCCGTTGGAATGGCGAAGTGCTAGAGATAGTCGCAATAATGTGAGGCAAAAAATCTAGTTTTCCAAAGCGGCATCAATCTCTCTATGCACCTAACTATTTGCGGATGAACCCTTGAGATTTCCAAAAGACAGATGATAAGTCTATGGGAGGTAGAATCGAAAGCTTTCCGATAATCAATCCAGGCCATCGATAGGTCAGGCTGGTAGAATGCTGCATCTTTGCAGACACATCTATCTATGAGCAGGTTCTCCCGACATCATGCTACGCCTTTCTTTGAGCCTCGTTGTTCATACATTTCTTGCCACACAGGTTCAATTGGCCGAACAATCCTATCATTTAGGATAGCTGTGAATATCTTATAAAGTGTGTTCAGACAAGTGATTGGCCTGTAATTCTTTGGGTCAGCTAAGTTGCCGGAATCGGCTCTTCCGCCTTTAAATATGAGGTGAAAATTTGGGCCAAATGCTGATGGGTTGAAAAAAACTTTTTCCACCAGAAGGTTTTGATATAATCTGGTCCCGGTGCGGAGTAGTTCTTCATCCCTCTTAATACTTTTTTAACCTCCTCAGTAGTGATGGGTGAGCATTCTTTATCAGGTGTTATGAGGGCATCACATAACTCTTTGAAGCTATTTATATTTTCTGAGTCTTCGACTATATGTATAGGTATATGCAAATATAATATTTGAAAAAGGTACAAAGTAGCAAGTTTTGACGTGTATGATTGTACACATGAATCTAACTGATTTTTATTTCCTATTGAGCAAACAAATTTCCCGCCATGTTTAGAGTGTGGAGCTTTAATCCATTTAATTTTATCCTTGTCTGATGATGCATCTAAATAGGTGCTCTTTAGTTGTTTGGTGTTCCATCTGTAGAGGCTGGAATTTCTACGGAGACGATAAACATGCTTAGAAATAGGAGGCCATCCCGTAACTGTCAAAGCAGGTTCTTCTAAGGGTTTCGTCCATATGGATTCCAACCCAGAGGGAACCAGGCTGAGTGTGGTTATCAGTGTTGACGACTAATGCAGCCAGCAGTTTCCGTCGTTTTTTTCAAACCATTAATTACTAATGGACAATTTGAATAAAGACCATGACTTGTTGAACAATTTTCAATTGTTTAAACAAATTTAAATTATTTAATCAATTATTTGTTCACCCAAAATTTTGAAAATGATCCTAATTTCTGATTGAAATGCAATATTTTGTCATTATTTGAAGAAGTACATTTTTATAAAAACATTATTTAAAAATTTAAACACTTAATTATTGTTAAATAATAAATATAATGCTTTCACGATGATTTATTTTGATAACAAGAGATATTTCGGGTTTCACTCTTGTAAAAACTAAGAATTTTGCATACGTTTCGTGAACATTGCAGTTCACTTCTTCAGGGCTGACCCAAACCTGAGGTATCAGTTTATGTCGTTCTTATGTATATTCTCTACGATGCCTGTGATTGGTCTGAGCGGCCCTCCGTTGGAACTGGTCGAACCTGATTGGCTAATCAAGTCTTTCTATTTAAAATATCTGGGAGGACGGAAAACCAAAACGGATTGCTATTATTTTATTTTCAAAATTTATTTTCAAAGTTTATTTTCAAAATTTCTAAAAATTCAGCTGGAGATGTCCACTTTTTCAATTTGCTATCCTATACAGTCATAAAAATACTTGTATGTGTGGCAAGGAATTACATTTCAATAAAAAATACGATTATTTTTACGTTTTTTGGAAACAAATAATTGTTTAAAAAATTACATTTGTTTAAACATTAAAAAATGGTTTACAACGTCGTGGTAAATATTTTTATTGTCTATTAGTACTTATTTGTAGGAAAAAGACGACGGAAATTGCTAAAAAGTAACAATAATACGTTTAAAAATGTACTTTTTCTATTTTTGGGTCATATTTTGGCGTTGCGGGGAGGGTAAGCTGGAAATGAAAGTTATTAGTTTGATTTTATTTCATAGATACTCCACTTAAATACCTAAAACGCTTGGCACGTTTCGACGAAACCCTGGAACATGGAGGGGGGAAGCGGTTGTATTTCTATCTAGCTTCGAAAAGCGTTTTTAGACCACCCTAGAATTGTCAAAAACACGAGCACTCGTAAAACCTGAGTTGCCTTAAATATCTCTAGACTGTTCATGTTTAATGCTAAAAATATCATATGGACAAGGCTTAAAATCAGTTGTTTTATCTGAAGTGTCAGTCTTGATCTCAGCACCGTCTGGAACTCAATTCCTGGCTATTCTTGTTTTTTCGTGGGTAGAATTTCTGTTTGACAGTTTACAAAAAACTTCTTCCTGTCGCTGTCTTCAAAGCCAATGGCGCAGTTTCATGGCATTGTTGAGAGCACAACTGAACATATCCTTCTATCTAACTCCTCGAAGAAAACAGAAATCTCTTCTGTCATCGAGTTACGTGAAGCCTGAGCAGTTTACTTCTTTCCAATTGATTTTCTGGAAAAGAGAGGGCTTTTTCCGGACCACGTGTGTAAATCTTTGATGCAGTTTTAGTAACTTCTAGAAGATTCAAATTTTAAAACTTCAGTGGTATATCTCCGTTGAACCATTTAATCCAATAAAAGTGATAGGTAAGGCAGTTGTTTTGTGCTTCTGAACATGCGAGAAGTTTAGGGAAAAGATATGTCGGTCCAAAAGTCCAATGGTCTATGTATTTATGATCAGCATTAACAACAGCCACTTTCTTTGGCATAAACTGATCATCTATTTCTCAAAAGCATTGTATGTCGATTATATAGTCTATTATTTTGGTCAATAGTAAAGACTAGGATAAGGATATCTTTATGAAAGACTACAATCAACTGAGTAGATCGTGTTATATACTCTGGTACACATTCGTCGCTTTTTCCCATACATTTTCAACTGATGGTAAAAACCAGTTCTGTTAAATAAGTTTATGCAGATCTGTGCAGGTTTTAACCGCTATAATCTACTATAACCTGCTTGCCAGCGCAAATTTCCAAGACATTGTCGTATTATGCGTAGACTATGCAATTAATAGTTTGCTGTAGTATTTGCTCTACACGAAGTTCATTTCGAAGTGGGCTATGTTTAAAGAGATTCGAGTATGATTAACAATTTGCAGAAAAATCATGAGTAAGATCAAAGGCAAAGAGGCAGTATTTGTTTGCGTAAGTAAGACGATAAATATTATTTCGTTCGTTTATAAAATGAATTCTCCGTTTTGATTTACATTTTATGAGGAATTTCTTGCTCCTGGATATTTATTCTGATCCTCAGCAAGCACTGTAAAAAAAATGCATTACTATTTTTATGATTGTGTTACAATTTACTGAATGAACTTTTTATGCTATATTAAAAAGAAAATTATATTTTGGTAAATTATTATTTATAGCGTTTGTAAACGTGATCTGATAAAAATCAAGCTTTAGCAAATTAAAATTGGAATTTTGTATGTTACATTCTTAATATTTTTAATGAAGACAACATTCTTTTCTTTTAATAAAAATATTATATAAATCTGGATAAATGAGCTGGTGTCAAATAAAACAAAGTTTCCACTCAAATATTATATTTCAATTATGTTAATCATAAAAGGTAAAATACAAAGAAAAAATTTCAAAAGATGTGAAAAAACATAGAAACATTATAAAAATATGTATTTTTTGAAATCCATGCATCTGTTTTCGTGATTTACTATTTTCACTATATGCAAAAGAGAAAATATGTTTATCATCCGAATGTTCACCCTATGCATAGTCAAAGAAGTTCATTTTTCTATGTACAAAATTGCAAACATATAACGGCATATAATACTTTTTTCACCATAACAGTTCTACACGAAATGTAAGATGCTGAAAATTTTGAGAAGAAAAGTGTCTAAATTACGTTTATATACCATTAAATATTCACAGTTACATAAAAACTTCCGCTAATGCTTTTAATAATCCTAGAAATTATGATGATAGGAATGATGATTAGAAATCGAAGAAAAGCTTATAAAATCAAATTTAACATTGCTTTAAAATTATTGTTTAATTATTATCACTTCTTTTACATTTTTTATTTTATTTTTTTAGTGGTTATTCAAAAAAAATCAGTTAAGTTAAATAAAATAAAATGTTTTAACAAATGTCCAAAAATTATATTTTCTAAATTGTAAAATTTTATTAATACGTATGTTACGAAACAATAATCCTCTGAAAAATAAGTTTTTCAGAAAAACTGAAAAACCCCGGTAGTGTGGAAAGTTTGGATTTTTCTATCTACTTGTAGGAGGCATTCAGACAATCACCTGGGATCGCTCCGAAATCTTTATTTTTAGTTTTGTATGGGATCCGCTTTTGATCTCTGCTTCCTTGGGAAGTACCTTTACAATCGTCAGAACTTTCTGAAACAACAACAACCAAAAATAAAGAGAATACACGTCTAACCTGTGGTTTAATTTCATCTTAGTGTCAGCTGCTACCGTTTTCACTCACTACACATGCGGATCGTAAAAGCCGCCCAGAAGGTTCACTCAACAGGAAAACTCGAAAATTTTTTTAACAGTCCTCAACCTTCTAGTCCTTGAATAATTAAATTATTTACTCCTAACTCCGATTGCACAAATCTTATTTTTCGCGTTTTTCGTTTGTACACTTAACGTCCCAAAACCCCCATAGCACACCCGTCATCGGCCGAACCTTCGGGGTGACTCCACGACGCGCGCGTGTATGAAAAATCGGACACAGCAGGGAAACATTTTTCCATTTTTCTTTTTTTATTCCCAAGCTAACTTCTTTTCCAGTCGAGAAGTCGACAAAGAATGCTAAAGCGACTTGACTGTGACCAGCCTTTTATCCGCATATTGGTAGTGGTTTTTGCGACTACGAAATTTGATTTCTGCTGACTACTGTCGGAACGAAGGCCATTATTAATCATTCGAATTTCAGTTTCGTTCAATCATTTTCAAAAAATTTCCTATTGATAGTTTAATCATTTCTAAGCTTCCTTACTTCAATAAATTTTTTCATTTTATAGACAATTATAATTTTACATTAATTATCTGTATTAAATCCGGGTCCCAATACAATAGCCATCCTTATTTCGTTTTGTCGTTCTGTCGCTCTCCCGCCTTCTCGCCTTCTCGCCATGATCGTCCTTGATTATTGTCAGTGTCCGAGATCTCTTCTTCTCCCAGATCTCGTTAGATTTTATACCCTTGAGCTGTAAGGAAATGAACGCTATGCCGTATACCCAAAGCTAGAATCAATAGAGTAGCATAATTATGATACATATTTTTAAAAATAAATAACTTTTTAGGCGTATTATATTACCTTTTGAAATAAACCAGTCCAATTTTCATCTGTCCACAAGGCAGTCTTAATACTAAATTCCTTAAATGTCCTTTTACAATTGTTATTTTTCTTTCGTTTAATAGCATTCATCCATTCATCCAAATCACACTTTCAGGGACTTCATTCCTATATCACATCACTACGCTGCACTATTGTTGAATCTATTTCGGTAGAAGGATGTTGATTATTGGTCTTGGAGCATCAGAACAGTGGCGGGTGCAAGTCATGGTTTACGCTGGTTACAATGTCTGCTTTGGTATCGTAATTTTTGTTTGTGATGTAAGTTCCCTGTTGGTTGAAGTGCCAATAGTGTCCTTTGATGTGGATAGTGATTGATACTTGGCTGTCTCATTAAGTGAAGATGGTGATGTCCTCTCATCGTGGATTCGGCAGCTCTTTAAATTTAACAAAAGATATGAGCATTTCATTTAAACTAAAGTTGGATTGATATTCGATGTCTTCTTAGCTTTCCGGTTCGGCTAGTGATTGAAACAAGTATTAGCATTGCAAGCACACCTAATCAGGCATAAGATCCATGTATTAGTAGGTATTGTGTTGTGTCCCCTTGTCTTTGCAAGCTGAGATCATACAGATGTTGCTCTTATTGTTTCATTTGCTTTTTCACCCTCCTGGTATAACTGCCCATTACGGTACTCCCTCACAAATTCTTTGGACGTCCTTATTGTCAATTTTAGTTGTTGGATTTCTTGCAGTTTAGTAGATGGTAGAGATAAGTTCAAGTAAATCGGAGGTTCATGAATTGCTATTACTGATTTCTTCATACCTTATAACCCTGGAAGAATTGATTGTATTGTTTTTAGGTGATACCCAGCTGCAATTTAAATTAAACCCAGTCCCTAAAGTTGAAGATGGTAGGTTGACTTATGCGTACAGTTCAAAATACCAGCCAGCTTGTTCGTTAAAGAGGAGATACATCCACTTAATGATGGTAAGGCCTTCCAAAAGGGTTGACTTCCGTAGGAGATCTTAATGTCTCAGGATTTAAATGATGTCATCGTAGGTATCAGTTGAAGTTGGGATTCGCAAGTTTTGTAGTTTTACGTTTCGTAGACGGGGAGCACACCTGGGCAAAGGGTGTATTTGTTTAGTCGTTTACAATGGGTGTATTCTACACGAGTCATCCACATATCGGTCCTTCGCGTATCCTCTGTTGCGATGTATGAAAATGCAGATTTTTTGTATGCTCGTCCAGAGCCGTTTCCTAGAAATGATTGCTGCACAGGTAGAGGGTGTATTTCGTACATAGTATATTCCGCGCGGTCTAGTAATGGAATATCCAGAATGCCTGTAGCGTTCCGTTTTTACAAATTACAGTTACTACAGCTACTTAAGCTAATTCGTTCATATCCACATGCGATCCAGATACTGGAAATCTGACCTTAGGTGCGTAATCTTGAATATATCGAAATTCGGGCTGAATTTGCTCTGTCGTCCAAAGCGAAGAATGAAGTTCACCCTTTCTTGCGGCGTGGATAACGTTCATAATTCGGTTTGCAGAACTGATATACTCATATATTCCAGCTTTCAAGGCATGCAATGTTCTTCTTAATGCAGATTTAATACTGATATCTTGAATTTCTTGTTGACTCTTGTTGATATCTTGGATGGCTTGAAATAGTTGAATACGAAATTGTCCCTGTTGTTTCTCGTGTTAGTTGCTACCTCGCGTATGTTTTCTGATTGCGCTCTTATGGTGTGTATTTTCTAGCCTTGTAGATGAGATAGGTTAGCTTAAACATAGTCAAGCTCTTTGATTTTCATATTCATTTCCTGTCCATCATTGTACGTTAAACATCATACTACGGGTCCAAAAACCCATCCCAGGAACCCGAGCATAGGAGTCGTTCTTCGTTTTCTCGTGCCTTAAAGTAGTTTATACGGTATATTTTTGGTTGTATGATATGATAATTGATCGGTTTCTTGGCTGAGTTCTTTTCTCAGTCTTTTTGCAGTATCCAGTTTTGATTCTAGATGGTAATCCTTAATAATGTTGGCGCAGAGGGATCCATTCTGAGGTCTGTAATGGTAAGGAGATGCGGTAGGAAATACATTTTGTGTTTAATTTTGGATCTAAATAATGAGCAATTTATTCGTCAATTAAATACGCAGTCGGTGGCAAGAACAAAAATAGGTTCGCGAGTACACGCCCGTACTAGTTTGTTCTCTATGCAGCTTTCACAGTTTCTAATATATTCATGTACGTCGTTTCTTAAATAAGGACAAACGTATCTTTCACGTATTTTTCCGCTTCACATATATGTCCGACAATAACTCGACCATTCCATTTTCTGGCAATGCGCTCAATAGGTCGCCCGGAACAGCAATTTGACACGTTCCGCACTAATCACGTTCTAGTGTTTTCAAAAGATTTAATAATCCCTGTTTGACTTTCTGCCTATCAATATCTTTAAAGTGGTTACGTTTAATAACTATTGAATACACATTATATGTTCCTGAAGGGGTAACTAAAATTTGGCCCTTTTTCGGTCGTTTTTTCATAAGTCTCGAGGTTCTACGCGATCTGCTTCCATTAATAGCTAAAAAATAATGTTATAGGGCTCGCAATCTTTCGAAATGAATTGTGCATAATTATCGGGACGGTAAGTTATTGATTCAATCAATTCGTGAAGGATGAAAGGGACTGTGGTTTTTTCTTTCTCATCTTTTTGATAGATTATCATTTCCTAATTTCTGGCGACAGCCAAAGGGGAATTGGATTCCTTCGTAAACAATTTTGTCCATCGATTCCCAAGGTAGCCTTTTGAGTTTTACCTGACATTGGGGTTGACCGTTTGATAGGTGTAGATGCTGCCGTTGGTGTTTGAAATAAGGACCGTCTCGAGGGTTGCTGACTGAGTATTGGCAAATCCATAACTTTTGGTGTTTCCTCAAAACCTATAATATTCTTTCTCCGGGCTCCTTCTAAAAGTGGTTTGGTTTGTTCCGTTTTTCAATATTTATTACATTTCTGATATAAATATTATTGTAATAACTATAGAAATTTATGTACTCGATCTGATAAAGGGTCATTCATTCCCAAGCAGTTATATTAATTAGTATATAAAGATATAATAGATAAATATATAATATATAATATATATATATTATTAATATATAAACCGCAGTAATATTTAATTGAATGGTTTCATCTAGATTTGACTGATCTAAACCTTCATTATCCCAAAAATAAGATTGGTGCTCTGTAAGCGGTTTTTCAAACGCAGCGTCAGATTTATGTATTGCTTCTTTTATGTTGTGTGTGTTTGCCATCTCCAATGAGAAGAAGGAAAGGGTGGGCGCGATGTTTTCTTCTCCATGACTTTCATTATCCTCACTATTGGTGCAGTTTAGACTGAGATCTACTACGACTTCGGAATTTATTGTAAGTTCTGCAGAGGAATCCTTGTGGTGAAACCCGTCTTCTGGACAAGCTGAAGCACTTGATTTACCTTTAATAATTCCATCTATTGCGAGTTGGTCGGCTGCCTCATTTCCTTCAAATACCTGATGCCCAGAACCATGATTAAAGATTACTTCCATAGAAGTTACCGCTTTTCGTAGTTCTTCAAATGCCTTCCTATTAACCATTTTCAGAAGCTTTTTTTGCTGCAGCTGTTGCAGCATGTATTTCGGCAGTGTTATTGTTTTGCCGTCCTTGTGCAGGTTTCGAAGTATTCCAGGGATAATCATGACCAAACAACACCCCTATGCCTCCTTCGGACTCTCTTTTCTCATTGTGAACACATTCCCCGTCCATATATACCTTGGTTGGTCGAATGCCTTGGGCAGGGAACTATGGATTCGGTAAATAATGTGGTGAACTTTTCACTGTAGTCTCCCTTGAAGTGATTGATAGAGCTGGGTTCAGAACGGGAAGCACGCTATAATCTTTTCTATAGACGGGTGCACTGGAATTTTCTCTAACTTTAGATGAAGCTTCCTGAGATGACGAATTTCCCTGAGAGTGAGTAGGTATTTGAATCCCGTATTCCTTACGTGACTGTTGTTTTTGTCCAGTTTCTATCGGACTTCGGTCTGGACCTGACTCCTTGTAATGGGGAGGGGATTAATATGTTTTGTCCAATTCCTCAATTGTAGAAATTTCCGGTAATTCCCTTCTCTGTGCCATGCCATTTGCGGCCTGAGTCTCAGGTTGTTTTTGCGAGGCCGGTAAGTTGGTTAAAGTTTTAGAGTTAGTTTTTCTTGCTGAAAGTTTACCTTTGGTTTTGGGCAAAGTGGATCTTGTTCCTAAACCTGAACTTGTTGGTGGTTGTCATTGCTGTATGCCTTGAGATCGAGTGAGTTGTCTTTCTCGTGTTGGCCCGCTTGACTCAGTCTGTTTTAATTTGACTGGTAGTGCATAGTGTATAATTAAAACAGAAGATAATTCTGAATATGGTTCATTGTCTGTCGTGAATTTTACAGTCGATTGGAAAAGTCTGGATATCTTAAAATAGGTTCATGCCATAATTCATTACGTAATTTATCAAAACTTTCTTGTTGTGCAATCGAATTTTGACTCTTTCTTTAACGTACGTTGCTTGCAGTTTTGGGTCGCGGAAACTCCTTGAGTGCTGCAATTTTAGCCAGATTTGGTTGTACTCCATCGCGTCCGATGATGTGTCCCAAATAGGCTGCCTCAGGATACAGAAAATCAGATTTGTTTGGTTGTAGTTTTAGATTGACTTTTCGTAATCGTTTGCAAGGTCTTCTGGCCTTCTCATCGTACTGTTCCAGGGTTTATGAGTATATAACGATGTCTTCAAAGTACACAAATGCCTCAGTTCCTAGAATTCCTCCGAGAATCGTATTTATAAGCCGTTGGAATGTAGCTGCGGCGTTTTTTATACCCATGGGCATTCGTTTGTACTAAAAGTGGCCCCTTGGAGTTAAAAAGGTTAATTTGAATCTATCAACAGGATGAGTCTCAACCTGTTGATAAACGCTTGCAAGATCAAACACTGAGAAATATGAGGCTCTATCCAGCCTGTCTAGTATGTCTGTAATATCAAGTAATGAATTTGCATCACTCACTACTATTGCATTTAATGCCCTGTTATCGATTACCACACGATACTTTCTTTCTCCTGAAACTTCCCGCTCTTTTAGAATAATCATTACCGGTGAAATATACGAGAAATTTGATTTGGCGCCAGACGATATTGTTTCTTTGAGATAACGACATCGTCAGTTGTCGAAATTCTATGTTACATTTTGTGAGTTACGCTAAGCATTCCCCCGTTAAGATGAAATATGTCAGAGAGAAATCGCTAGCCCAATCAAAAATTAAGTTCTTTTCAAGTTCGTTTAAATGAACTACATGTAAGCTACTGATGACTTTTATTCTTCTATCCTTAGGATCATCCACGTTTTCTTTCTGCAAACAATCCTGAGCTCCCGATTGCTCGGAGTTTGATCCTGGTCATTCGCAGTATTCAAAGGGATCAATTTGCTGTGGTTGAATTTCGATATCCATATCACTTTTAGTGGTGCTGTAGGCATATGTGTAACATATACCGTCATTGTTCTTCACTATCCCTTTCCCTATGAATACTGCTCAGGTGTTTTTACAAGAGGCAAATATCCTTCAAATAAATCTTGATGGGCAACATCAATAGGTACCGATTGCCTCACATGTGGTCTGAGTTTAAGGATGCGAGAAAAGGCCCTAATTTCGATTTGTAATTCTTCACGAGCTAAAGGTGATTCATTATCAACAAAATGTATCGGGGTTATGTATCCCGAAAACGAGCCAGCTGGTAGTTTAAAGATGCCGGCTTGGGTGGCATCGGTGTTTGCCCATCTTCTTTGGATTGGGGCCAAAAAGCATCAGATACTGAGCTATTTATTGCTGTTGGATTGTGTATAGGGAAGGGATACCTGAAATTCATAGGATACATTGAAGGATACTGGAATTGAGCTGGATAAGGACGGGGATACAGAAAAGGTTGATTTGGAAAAGGTGGGTAGGGTGAAAGTAGATACTGCATGTTAGGTGGCTACGTCTCTACTGTCACTTTATCTAGCTTTTTGGGTTTACCTAGACTTCCATTTGCTTAGAATAGGGATTAAGTGATAGGCGCCTTTCAAGTATTCGGTCCTATCCTGTCACGTTATGAGTCGACGCCGATGCCACTCTCGCCTTCTCAGCATATTTTTGTCGGTCCTCCACTTGGGGAGCGTGTTCATATGCTTCCTTAATATCCTGAGGGTTTCTCGTATCTACAAACGTAAACATCTCACGGCAATTCGAAGATAAAAGCGACTAAAGCAGTCTGTGACCGGCCTCATCATAGTAGCTGTGCTGTCATTTGAGCTAGTATACTTTTTCCATTGAATGTTTTGCTCCACTAAGAAGAGTCAATGTTTTATCAATTTAGTCACGGATACTTTCAGTCTGCTTCATACGCAAACTGACAATAGCATCGAAATACCATTAGTATTTCCTAGTGGGAGCAAAACGCTTCTTTAAGTGTGTAACCAAATCTTGTAAGGTCCTAAATTCATTATCGTGAACACATTTGTGCGTGATTCCGTTTAATTTACAAAGAACGATTTTTACAAAACTGGTTTCCATTGAATCCGTAACGTAAACTGTCACGTTTGCAACATCTTGCAAAAATTCCTTTAGTACGAATGTTCTACTATCGAAACTATGAATATGAAACGTACATTTTTGTAATGTCATGTCCTCAAGCGCTGTGGCCATTGCTGCGCTAATGTCCTTTATGGGTACTGTTCGATTTGGAGGGAAAACAGGAAAAGTTGAAAATATTCTATAATTCTAATTATAATCCTATTAAAAAGAGACAGGATAACCAACAGAGTTGCTGTTCCGCTAATTCTAGACCAAGGATCTCCTTGAATATTTCGTCCTCGATCTCTGAAGGCGACCTACCCTCCATCACAACATCGTAATCGGACTCATTAGTGATTATTTCTACATCGGATTCAATAGTGATTACCTTGTCATCGGATTTAGTAACGATCGATTCGTGGACGTTCTAGCTGAAGGAGCCGTTTGGTCTACGGTCCGCGAAGCATGTCCCAGCAACTTGTTAAATAGTGAATGAAATTCTTCTGTGCTTTTAATTTCAGTAAATACTATATGTCCTCTTTCCTAGAGGGTGGAGAATCTACTAATCTGAATTTTATAGGGGCATTTTGTGCCTCGACGGAAGGTAAAACTACATTTTTGAGTTTATGAATAATCATTTTAGTAGCCAGAACTTTTCGGCAGCCATTCGCAACTCATTTTAACGCTTTCGCATTCTTCTACTTCGGTCGAGGTGACTGATACTTTTTGGCAGCTCTAACGACATACATGCGAATTTTTCTCTCTTTTAAGATGTTTAAAAATGTAATTGAAACTACTGAAATTACTTCCCTTGGTTAGAATTAGTGATTTCAATACGTTTAGGTAATAGCCTTTCAGCGTAAGTTACCTGGACCTTAGAAAAGGTTTCGGCTACGGGAGGCGCGCCTAGTCTTTTTGCATTTAAATTAAATTTTTAGGCTACGATTATCAATTAAGAATCCTGAAATTTTTTTTCAGGTAAACACATCTCTTTCGGTCGACAATGTTAATCTAAATCCGTTAAGGAAATCGCCTTTCCGCATTAGTTACTTGAAACTTAGGGGAGGTTTCGGTAGCCGGAGGCGTGCCTAGTCTCCTTGCAATTCAAATTAAAAACACCAACAAAAGGAAATATTTTTCTTAACCACTTTTATTTTTAACAGAAATATTTGACTTAGACTCGTTGAAGTAACTGCCTTTCCGCGTTAATAACTTGGACCTTAGAAATGTTTCGGTTGCCGGAGGCGCGCCTTGTCTTTTTGCAGTCGAATTAACTTTTCAGTCGAAAAATACCCAAGCTGAGGATAAATTTTTCTTTTTTTTAATCTTGAAATTTCTAATTTCAACAAAAAATTTTCCAATTTTACATTCCTAATTTGGAAAATGGAACGTAAAATTCCGTTTTAAAAATTTATTCGCAAGTTCACAGAAAGTCTTCACAATTATGTATATAAAACAGTAAAATTCCACAAGAAAATTCCGCCACAGATAAATGATAAATATGAGAATTTCGCATAGGCTAATTTTCAGATAGAAAATTTTATTTGAAACGAACGAAGGTAGGATCAATTTGAAAAAAGTGTAAGGGTCAACAAAGAAATTTATAAACTTGAATTTCATATAGATCTTAATAAGTTACAACTCAAGTTTATTCGGTTTCGGAATTTTTCTAACCCGTACACAATTTAAAAATTCAAATTGAAAAACTACTACGCCAGCACTTTAACCTACTTTGACTTTAATACTACCGCCTGACCATCGAGCGTGAAGATAGACGGGCTGAATTCAGAATTTAATGTCTGGGACTTTTACAAAACATCGAGGTACCTTTTAACTATTTTTCAGGTCGCGAGAGACGGAGAGAGAAAGAAGAAAAACGGTACGTAAATTTTTGTGGTATTACATTCTGATTCTTTGGTTTTAAAAAGAAAACAACTACCAAAAATAAAGAGAATAGACGTCTGATCTGTGGTTTAATTCACTCTTGGTGACAGCTGTCACCGTTTTCACTTACTACACATGCGCATCATAACCGCCGCCCTGAAGGTTCACTCGACAGGATACTTCGAAATTTTTACACTGTCCTCAACCTTCTAGTCCTTAAATAACACATGGCCACAAACAGCCCAAGCCTGCAACATAAGAGGGACTAGGTGTACCTTATGTTTTTGAGGTCGCTGAATCCTAATCTGGTATCCATTTGACACCGGCACGTCAGTATGAAGGTGAGTTCAAGGTAAAACCTACCAAATTCATCGCTAAATAACTGAATCGGGGCACCTTTAGGTTTAAGTGGTCGCCAAAGTCAAATCCGGCGTCCATTCTATGTGAGTTCTGTGCTGCTTAGAATTTGTAACCTTGTCGTCTTTTAAGAATGCTATAGTATCAGATACTTTTTGAATCAATGAAATTTGAACTCGTTTAATACAGCATGAGAAAAACTTTAAATTCAATTGAAGTGGTTTCAACGTTACCCATTCTGAACCACGTGGAGGTTCCACTTTTTTCAGAACTTACCCTGTACAGAAACGGAAGCGCCAACACCAGGTTTATGTGATGTTTAAAGTAGGATCCTAAATATAAATAAAAATGTAATGCTTTTTTAAGACGACTTGTTTTCTGTAGAATGCGTGGTTTTAACTCAAATGATTTTCGAACACTGTTTCATTTATTAACGGTCTTCATATCCCTTTTTAGGCACCAGCAATAGTCAGACATCATATGCGTATCTCATACACCTTGATATCTATGCTCCATGTCTTTAAAATCCTGATGGAACCTGTCTCCCCGCTCTTCACTCATATCACCTAAATTTTTAGGGAACCAATTGATATGAGAATCCAAAACGTGAATCTTTAAATTTATCAAGCACCCTAAGTTTTCAAAATTTTCAATTATTTTGTCAACTATTTCTTTGTAGATAGGGTGTTTATGATTTCCTTAAAAGTTGTAATAAACTTGCCTAAAGCTTTGTCATGCTTCTTTTTCTTGACTAGTAATTCTTCGCTCAAATTCATCATCGTTTAGCAAAGCTCTAATTTGCGGACTGTCAAATACTCCCTCTTTTATTTTAGCATTGGAAAGTTTAGGAAACTGCTCAAAAACATACGTATGAGCATTACTTTCTGTTTTTCTCATTGTCTTAAAAAATTGGTTCACTAAGCCGAGTTTTATATGTAATGGTGGTAACAGCTCACGAGCTCGGCTATACCATTCGCATATAAAACACTGATATTTTGTAAATCCACTCTGTAGTCCCAGCATAACTGTTAATACCATTATGCAACAAAACACCTTTTAAACTTTTCTTAGACAATTGTATGAATAGTCGCCACTCTTTAGCATTATGAGGTATGTTTTTAAATTTTTCATCTAATCCCTTCACATTATTACAATATACTAAGTCTCCTACTGAAGAAACAAATTTCCTGTAAGGTCTATCTCGATCACAATAAAAGCTTATCTTAGTATTAGGTGCTAAACAATTTGCTTTCCGTCAGTCTTGACGCTCGGAGTTCTGCACTTTCTTTAGAAAGACCTAGATCTCGAATTATATTGCTTAGTTCTTCTTGGTTAAAGTATCCTTTTTTAAATTTCACTATTCGATGCGAACTTTTTCTCTAGAATCAATGCATGTAGGTTCTTTGAAATTAAAACTTCAGTCCCGCATAAGCAAAAGTAACAATCCATTTTATGACCTGAAGGTTCATGCCCAATTATAGACAGAGAGATACGAAGTTTTTTTGAATTGTCATTACAGTATCTGCTAATGTCACTTAGACCAGTCAAACAAATTATATGAGGAATCCAAGAATGGTCAAGACTTTGTTTTGCGCAACCACAACAATTAATGTAAATATTTCTTACAGCACCTGTTAAAGACCTTCTATTTTTTGGTATAATGTATCTACCACATACGACACAAAATGTGTCTTAACTATCACAAGGTGACAGGGTGAAGGAGACAACGTGGTTTAAAGGAATATTTTCAAAAAATGAAAGTGATTAAAATGTATACCGAGAATACAATCTTCGGTAAGCCTAGTTTTGAACAAACTTCATGCTAAAAAAGATTGAACGCAAATATAAATCTAGCACTGAGACTAGTCTTAACCTATATACAAACTTGATAAAAGTTGCCTTAAATGATACATTTTTACTACGCAAAATATATTTCTACGTGAATACTGTATAAAATGTTACTAGTGATATTTATTATTAATATCACCAACAATATAGAGGCGTATGCCTCTTCTAGTTTTTTTTGCATCGTACGGCAGGGATACTATGTAGATACTGTGAGGATACGCTGTAGCGTATCCATTGCCTTCATTCGGTTCGCCAGGCTTTATACAAATTGTTACAAAGTGAGCTCGGTCGTAATTGAACTTTATAGTAATAACATAAATAAGAACATGTTGGTGATATCAATATTAAATATCACTAGTAAAGTTTTATACAATATCTATTGTAGAAGTCTATTTTGCGTAGTAAATATTTATCATTTAGGGCAACGTTTTTTAAAGTTTGTAGATATGCTTAGATTAGTCTCAGGGCTAGATTTATATTTGTCTTCAATCTTTTTTAGAATTAAGTTTGTTCATAAATAGGTTTCCTGAAATTGTATCTATTGGGTATAAATAAATAATAAATAATTGGGTATAATAAATTTTAATCAGTTTCATTTTTTGGAAATATCCTTTGAACCACCTTCTCTACTTTACTATGCTATCTTGTAGTAGTCGAGACACATTTTGTGTCGTATGTGGTAGATACATTATACCCAAAAATAGAAGGTCTTTAACAGAAGCTGTAAAAAATATACACATTATTTGTTATGGTGGCTCAAAAGAAAGTCTTGACCATTTTTGCATTCCTCATATAATTTGTTCGACTTGTCTAAGTAAGATTAGCACATATTGCAAAGAAGAGGAAAAAAACTTCGTATCTCTGCCTATTATTTGGCGTGGTACCTCTCGTGGTTCGGAATGGGTAACGCTGAAACCACTTCAACTGAATTTACAGTGTTTCTCACGCTGTATTGAGCGAGCTCAAGTTTTATTTATTCGAAAAGTACCTGATACTGTAATATTCTTAAATGGCGACAAGGTTACAAATTCTAAACAGCACGGACCTCACATTAAAGCTCTTCAGGTTTTGCCAAATTTGACAATTAAAGTCTCTTAACTTTCATCTTAAGATTTTCACTTAAACCTGAAGGCACCCTGATTTAGACGGTGAGCGATGAATTTTATGGGTGTGACCTTGAACTGGCCTGATGGCCTCAAACAGACACCAGATTCGAATTCAGCGACCAGTTAAACCTTAAGGTACCCTAGATTAGATGGTTAGCGATAAATTTTGTAGGTTTGACCTTGAACTGACCTTGGTACTGACTTGCCAGTGGCGAGCGGACACCGGATTCGAATTCAGCGACCACTTAAACTTAAAAGTGCCGTGATTTAGTTAGGTGATAGATGAATTTTGTAGGTTTAACCGTGAACTTACCTTGATACTGACCTGATCGCGTCAAACGGACGTCGGATTAAGATTCAGCGACCTTAAAAACATAAGGTAAACCTAGTCCCTCTTATGTTACAGGCTTAGACGGTTTATGGTCCTGTGTAATTCAATTATTTACTCCTAACTTCGGTTCAACCAAGCTTATTTTCCTCGTTTTTCGTTTGTAGACTTAACGTCTCGAAGCCGCCCATAGCACACCCCTTATCGGCGGAAACTTCAGGGTGACTCCACGACGCGCACGTGCAAGGAAAGCGAATTAAGCAGAGAAACATTTTCCCATAGTTCCCTTTTTCTTCCCGAGCAAACTTCTTTTCTGGTCAAAAATCATCAGTAATCAATACACAGCAGTTCTTAAACTAGCTTTATGGTCCTTATCGAATTTCACGTAGACTTCAGTTAATAAGTATGTAATTATCCGTCCCCAAAATTTTGCTTAAGTGCATCGAATGTCATTATTATTCATTAGAATTTAAATTTCGTCCAGTCGTATCCAAAATTTACCTATTGTTAGTACACAAATATCTAAGCTCACGTGCATCAATACAATTTTTATTATATTGACAATTGAAATTTTAAATTAATTATTTGTGGTCAATTAGTTCGTGGCAGTTTTATTTGAAGATAGCTGAGACTGGATTAATGAAATTTGATAGGGGCGGTTCCTATTGGTTGCGGAATGTTACTGTGAGGGTGAATATATTTACTAGAAGCTTGGGAAGGTGCCTGTAGTGATTATTTATAATTTCGAGTATTTTTTACATATTTCATTCATTGAAGGTGACACTAGGTTCCTATGTAGTAAGAGAATTTCATAGTTGATGTGAAATATTACTGTGGAGATATATTTACTAATTAGAGTATTGGATATGAAAATGTTTTTGGGAAAGTGTTTGTTTTACTCTCTCACTTATTCTTAACAAAATGTATACACTGTCGGTACCGGTAAAAAAGCATATTTCTAGTAAGGTGGCGGCTAAATCGCGCGTATTCATGAAGTTCGTGGAAATTAAGGACTACATTGCTAGATGGCTCAATCAAGGCGTGATGGGGAAGATAACATCCCTCGTTTTTATCTTCATACAAAGGCATGTGATTGAATAAAATGTACTTATTAGGCACTTTCTGATATTCCGATTTTATTGAAAATTAGACTCAAATTTTCTCAAGTAAGTAGAAATGTTTTAATGCTTGACTTGTAGATTCGCCTAGTTGAAAATTCCTATCACTAAAATGAAATCGCACAATGTACCCACCGCTGTTATCACGTTTAATGTTGTGATCATTCAATGCTCAGCCTCGATAATTTTCTGAACTTCGTAAAATGCTGATTGTTCTGATCCCCCCCCCCCCCCTTTCCTTGCAATATCGCGCACACTCGAGGCGGCCCTCTCCAGTAAGCGAAGTTTAAATACCGTTGATTGAGTGAATTTGTGAAATTTCTCCAATTTTGGAAGCTTGTTTCCTTTTAATCTATCCTGCCACCTGGCTAAAATAACTTGTGGCAAACATCGTTCTAATATTCTAATTATGACTTGTTCGCCAAATTCAACCGGCACTTCATTCAGCATGTTAAGATGTTGCCGCGCTTCATCTACGAACGAAGAAAGTTTGTCGGGTTCTGCCTTTGAAAGTACCGGTAAATCTAAAAGACCATCAACAAGTTCGAATACGATAATACGTTTCTGATCGTATGCCTCATACAATGACTGCCAAGCTTTTTCTTAATTTTCTTCACTTGGCAGAAACAAACTGATTTGATTCAACGCGACTCCTTTGAGCGCGTTCACTGATCGAGTATGCTTCACGTAGTCATTAGGATCTTCACGCGAATGTACGAGCGCGACAAAGCTATGCTTTCACGAAATCCATTTATCATGGTCACTGTTAAAAGTAATAATTTTAATTTCCGGCAATCTCGGCTTATCTTATCTTTCTGAAATTGTAATGTTGCTAGTGTTCATGGTTGAACTAGCAATTGGAGTCAAGGTTTGTAATTTTGTGACCGCGTTCGCTACTTCGTAATAGTTTGATTAGGTTTCGAAAAAGGATTCCATGCAAGAATTTTCTGGACTTAAACCGATCAATTCATCGTTATGTTTTTGGTATTCGGTAAAACGAGAATAAATCCCTTCAAACGCAATTGTATGTTTGTAGGATCACATTTGCAATCCCCTAGATATTCGCGTAATTTAGATATGGCGGTTTCGAGCGAAAACTCTTTTTGCATAATATATGAAACACGCTTCTGCCTATTTTCAGACAGCGCAATCTTCGTTAAAATTACTTATCACTTAAGAATCAATGTCCCCTATTCGGATTGCCTCGTGTGTTCGCAACGTAAACGCCGAAAATATGCAAAAATCAATTTGTAGTGATTTTAGGAACTCAATCGTAACAAAGAATTTAGAAAGAGAAATCACCCTTAAAAAAATTGCTTTTTGAAAACAAACTCATAGCTGCGACAATACATTGATGAGTATTCCCTACTCTTCCAAAAATTTCAAAGAGAGTAACTATCTTAAATTGCCGCAGTTGTAACATTTACCATTGAGAAAAATCGTGTTTATTAAAAATGTTAATTTAATTGAATCATTTGAATTTGAATTTAATTGTCCACGTGGGTAAATACTAACTTCCGATCACGCTATGTGAAAACTTCGCGGCACTATCACTTAATATGTTTCAAAAGAAAATTCAAACAAAGAAACAAGTACTTATCTTGGTCGAAACTCCTGCTTCCCTGCTACTGGTTGACGAGGGAACCTGATGCGAGAGCGATGGCGTCCCTGTTAAAGGCGAGATGGCTTAAGCTAGTTGACTTCTCTTTGAAGAGCCGCGAGGCACAATTTGAGTGGCGACTTCCCGAAAAAAAGCGTCAAAACCCGCGGTAGTAAGACGCCACCGACTTTCTCGACGTTTTGATATGACGGTATGAATGTTTTAATTCATACATCACAGAAGGCACCAAATTGTTTGTCGATTCGCCTAACCTTAGGTCGTTCAGCGAAATGTTTTTCGTAGTGTTTTAAGATTTTATTCCCACCCCGACGATCCCATTAAAAATGAGGCTCTAAACTTATCCACTATCGCGCGATTTGAAGGACTTTGAAATAATACACGTATGTAAGGGAAAAAGCCAAGCTCGCATAAAAACCATGATTTATTAAAGTGAAATACACAGAAGTACAATGATGAATTGATAGTTAATGATTGCGATTGACGATGATCGCGACGAACCGGCGATGTCGTCGCAACCGCACGCAGTTCAGTGCAAGTGATTTGGTTTAATCAGATCGCGACGGTGATTGCATCCTGATTCCTTCGATAGAAATCATCGGGGTGCACTCTAGTTATGCCGAGTAGGTTATAGGTCGCTGCGAAGCTCCAAGCGGACCGAGTGTTTGATTTGGATATAATTGAAATTTTCATGAACGAATAGCAGGATTTCGGACGACTACTCAACAAGTACTGAGAAGACTGAAAACGACGATTTTGTGCGGCGCCAACGTCAGTCCCCGACGACTGCGCATGCTAATTCCTACTCTTTGCCCCCTTCCTTTCTCTTCTACCTTCCGGCAGACAGAGCTACACTTTATCGTTTAAAGCGAGCATGAAAACTTAAATTCTAAACTGTGTTGAGACGAAACAGTTCCTTTTTATTACCATACTCTATTGACTAAACTTGTTGTTAATTCCTATGCAATAAACAATTTTCTAAGTATATTTTCGCTTATTCTAACTTACAGTATATCTGTATCTGTCTATTAATGTTCTCATTTATTACTTAATTTTATAACTACACCTGTCATTTTCAGTGCTTATGTTCTTTAATACAAATGAACAAACAAACATTGTTACACTTTCATATTTTTTTATCGCCACAGACTTATTTTTTGTTTTCTTTATATTTTTTATGTCAAATTTTCCTATGATAAATTTGCTAATTTTCAACAGGCTTGAAAAGAGACCACACTGAGTCCGAAACGTTACCCTGTTTAAAAAAAAAACAAGGATCTTTTTTATTTTACTGATCTTTCCAATCCGAAGACTGTTTAATACATATTTCTTCTACACTTTGATACAGAACAAGTAAACGTCATTTTTAAATTGTTTGAAAGATTGCGGATCTGCGGACAAGAATTGCACGATTTTTTGTATGGTTCCGATTTTGAGTTTAGAAAACGTGTTTACATTTTCAAATTGCTTACTACTCGAATATTGCACCATGTCACGCGGTGGCAAGTTCTCGAAACTTTTTGGCTTAAATTAGGGAACTTTCAAACCGAAGGGCCTATGACAAAGCCACCGAACGCATCCTCTGGTTGCGGATAGAGGGTCCCTGTACCAAGGGTTTCTGCTGAATATGGTTACAAAAATAA
>NC_046661.1:17830361-17831892 GCF_010883055.1 Belonocnema kinseyi | reverse complement strand
GTAGAATCGAAAGCTTTCCGATAATCAATCCAGGCCATCGATAGGTCACGCTGGTAGAATGCTGCATCGTTGCAGAGACATCTATCGATGAGCAGGTTCTCCCGACATCCGGCTACGCCTTTC
The DNA here is from genome assembly GCF_010883055.1 of Belonocnema kinseyi. Classification (NCBI taxonomy): domain Eukaryota; kingdom Metazoa; phylum Arthropoda; class Insecta; order Hymenoptera; family Cynipidae; genus Belonocnema; species Belonocnema kinseyi. Next base: position 17,831,769 of record NC_046661.1, on the reverse strand, counting down.
TTTGAGCCTCGCTGTTCATACAATTCTTGCCACACAGGTTCAATTGCCCGAACAATCCTATAATTTAGGATAGCTGTGAATATCTTATAAAGCGTGTTCAGACAAGTTATTGGCCTGTAGTTCTTCGGGTCAGCTAATTTGCTTATTTTCGGCAGGAGTATTGTGCGCCCTTCCACCAACCACTCTGGAATCGGCTCTTCCGACTTCAAATATGAGGTGAAAATACGGGCCAAACGCTGATGGGTTGAAGAAAACTTCTTCCACCAGAAGGTTTTGATACAATCTGGTCCCGGTGCGGAATAGTGCTTCATCCCTCTTAATACTTTTTTCACCTCCTCGGTAGTGGTGGGTGGGCATTCTTTGTCAGGTGTTATGAGGGCAACACATAACTCCTTGAAGCTATTTATATTTTCTGAGTCTTCGTCCAGTCTATGCTGAACTTCGTAGACTTCTCTCTAAAATACTTCGACCTCCTCTGGTTTGGGCGGGTGTTCGACAGTAACTGGAGGCTCTTGGAAGAGTCCAGATGGGTCAGAGAGAAACAGTTGATTTTCTCTGACCCATCTCTCCCTCCGCTCTAGACTTCTCTTAGCATCAGATAGTATCCGTATTCTCTCAACAATATGCTGCCTCATGGTCAGCAGCTTTGACTTGTTAAGTGTGTGATAACGGGTCCGGAGTTCTCGCGCGAACTTTCGAACCTTGGGGGTAAAATTTCTGCCAGATGTGATGTAGTCAATTACACATTGAATGCGGGACGCGTACTGTCTTGCCCAGCCTATCTTTGTGGCAAGTTGATGCATTCGTCTTTTGGTCTTATGATCAGCCGTTGGCTTTGTTTTACGGTTCACATCGGCCAAAGCTCTCGCTGCATTATACACACAATAATTGATAGCCCAGAGGTCGGATTCACTGGAAAAATGTCCACGAAGCTCGTCATCCATTTCAGCCAGATCTTTAGGCTTGAGAGAAACCTTGGTGTTGATGTTTCTCCGGGTCATAAAGCGTCGCTCTTCATCTATTGGATGCCTGCCCGCGGTTGGTCTTAGTGTCGCCTCTATTTCTTTGTTGCCGGCTTGTTCTAGCTGTGGTAGAGTAGGCGTTCCGCTTACATAGCCCCTTTTACGGAGTAGTTCAGCATGGTTTAGCAGACTTTGCTGCGAAAAGTGCGATAGCTCCGGGTGTTTCTAGCACCACAGAGCATGCAGCCGTGCCATGTAACCCCGTTCACGGGCCACACTCGCATCGTAGCAGTCTAGCAAGTCGTGATTCAGTCGCTCCGTCCACCCAAAGTTCACGAGATGCGGCCGATCCATCGCATTGAATCCATTTTCATTGGCTCCCCCAACTCTAGATTGGTCGGCATTGTTGGCCGACCTATTGTCGGGAGCCCTGCGCGTTCTGTTGT
>NC_046661.1:17809228-17830261 GCF_010883055.1 Belonocnema kinseyi | reverse complement strand
AATGGTCAGGAATCACGAGGAAGTAGGCAAAGGAGCATTTCTGTACAAAGCAGCGGAGGAGGCTGCTGAAACACTCGGACTTGACTTCAGTATTAGGGGTCAATGTCTTGTGAGCTAACGTTTGCTTTCCTTAAATCGTGCGGATTGAAGTCTGGTACAGAGGGTTTCATTTTTGCATGCCAAGACGTTGTCATTTCCACCGTAACATACCGTCGCCACATTTTGAGCCAAGACATTCCCGATGATAGCTGCAGGGCGTGCCATGCACACCCCGAGCATTTAGCTCACATACTATCTAGTTGTTCCAACACACGCGGGAACGACATACATTCAAAGGCACAATGCGGCACTAAGAGTACTTTATTACTATCTCTGTCACTCCTACGGCATTCACCTTAATATCGCTCCTCTAAATGCTCCTATGGAAATTGAGTCAATTGTCGAGAATGGGAAGTGCCGTATATACTGGAACTTTATATTCTCGACAATTGTTTCTGTTGCTCACTCGAGGCCTGACATGGTTCTTCTTGACTTCGAGAAGCGAACCATGTTCGTTATCGAATTTTCGGCACCAGCTGACAAAAACATCATAGCCTTTTTTTTCACGTGCATTCTTTCATTCTTTCTCATTTGCTGATCTAGCGCCCTCTAACTCATTCCTGTACTCTTTCCCAAATCCATACTTCCCATTAACAGATTCTGCACCTTCTATTCTCTTTCTTTTCCTAAAACGTTCCTTCCCTTATTTCGTTTCCCAATCTAAATATTGCTATTCTGATTCGCCTACTCTCTCCCCATTGTTTTTCCAAATACATTGATACTCCTTTCTTTTTATTAATCTTATACCATTTATTATATTTTGATTCCTTGATCATCCCTCATCTTTCTATTAATTATCTTTCCCTCCCCCTTTTTTCAATTCTTCATAATTTACTCTTGTCCCGTCTTCTATATCCCTATCATTAAAGAACTACCTCCTTACTTCTTCCCATCTCGTTAATTCTTTCGCCCACAATCCCCTCTCTTTTACCTCTATCAAACACTTTCTCGAAAACTTCCCTGCCCTTCTCTCTCCCAGCTTCTTCTCAAATTTCCATGCCCTCTTTACCGCTTTAGTACGTCATTTATCCCTTTCCGCTTCTTCTCTTACAATATATCTCGACATCCTCAAGTCTACCAAAAAGCGTCCACTTTATATAACTTTTTTGTATGAGCTTAATCTCTTTCTTTTCTTTCCAGCCCCATATCTCTGCTCCATAACCTAATACCAGCCATACCAGCATATTAGATAACCACACTCTTCTTCTTAACATTTTTTTTAACCTTCTTTTTTCATTTCCCCATATCTGTTTCATTACCCCAGCTGCTTTTTTTATCCTTGCTCTAATATGAGCTCTATGATCTCCATTTGTTTTCTAGGGTATATCCCAAATATTTAAACTCTTTTACTTCTTCACACTTTATTCCCTTCCATCTCCCTTTTCATTTCTTCTTTCTTCTCCTTTAATTTTATAAACCTCATCTTTGTCTTTTCTACATTTAAATTCAGTCTTCCCATCTAAGTATTTCTCTAATCCTGCAATTAAGCTTGCCACCCCTTCTTCATTTTCTGCCATAAACATTATGTCGTCTGCGTATGCCAGTGTATATGTCTTTTCGTTCCCTATGCTAACCTACCTTTACCCTGATTTTTCTCTACCAAAAATTTGCCGATACTCTCTCTATTAATCCCCTCACTCCTCTATAATCTTAAACTTCTTCCCCTTGGCCTTTTTTCACTATGGGCACCACTACTCCTTTCTTCCACAATTCTGGCCACCCGTCTCCTCTTCATATTCTAAAGCACATTATTTATGCCCATTCCTTTAATTATGTCCCCCCATACTTCCATACTTCATTTGAAGTCTCATATACACTAGGTGCCTTTCCATCTTTCATTATACCTAACACCTTAACTAATTCCTCCCTTGCAATTTCTTCCTCCTCATCTGTTTCCCTACCAAATTTTTCTTCTTTCCTAACTTTTTTATCTAACTTCTTTCCGCCGTTTTCCCTCTAATCGTAGGCCCTTCATAATTATGTTTTTTTCTTATCTCTCTCTTTTTCTTTTCTATTCTTTGTTCTATTTTGCTCAGCCTTTCTTTCTCCTCATTCCCACTGTCTCCACCTGCAAACTTTTGCTTTAAGCTTTATATATTTTTATTTCAACTTCCAGTTATTCTACCTTATTATTAAACTTCTCCTGCTTTTCTAATCTTTGCTTGAGCTTTTACATCCTTTTCTATAGTTCCCCCTGACTTTTGTCCATTCAAAACTCTCGGCTCTAATCTCTCCCTTTCTACTGTTTTTCTGTACCTCCCCCCTTTTCCCTCACGCTTTGGTTTACCAAATACTTCCTCGCCTGCCTTCCACCTATCCATAGAACTAATGTAACTTGCGAAACCTCTTTCGAAACTCTACTATCCCACCCAGGTACCTGATATTCTTTCATGTTTCTCTCTACCTAACCTGCCCAGGTGCTGCTACTTGTTTGCACCGGTTTTCCTACCCTGCTCCACACTCCTAACAACTAACCTCTCTGACAACCCAAAACTGACTCAAAAACTCCAAATATCGCTCACTTTTTCACATCTATCATTTTCATCATTCAGTTTTTCATTCAAAAACTATTCCTTCATACTCTGTGCCTTAACTTACCTTAAATCGGACTGTACTTTACCAAATTCAGCAACACACAATCACCGCTACCAAATACTGTTATGCATGTGTGCCTGGGTGTCGTTCTAGACCGATCGGATTTTTTATTGAATATTATGTAAAAATTTGCGCTGATTACGAAAAAGTAGCCCCCCCCCCTCGGGAAAAGGGGAGGTTTTGAAATACTCGCCTTTTAACTTTTTTTTAATTGATGCCATAGTTCTTTTGTAATTTGGTGTTTTTCGAAAGTTGAAATGTTTAGTTGGCTAGAAAACCGATTCACGAATATAAATTTTCTCTATTATTTTTTTATGCAATCAATTTTCAACATTTCCGTTGAAAAATGACGAAAAATAATATGCTGCTTATTTTGGTTATTTTGATTATAGGGCGGAGCACCGCACCAAGAAGCGCTTAAGAAAAAGGGAACAAAAGTGGAGAACAAGCATCGCATTTATTATATTCTTGTATTAAAGCACCTGCTTTAATACAAGAATATAATATATGCGTATATATGTTATTAAATTTCATTTTGCGAGAATAAAGAAAAGTTCCCAAGAATTTTTCGTATGTAATTAATGAATTAATAACGTTGGTGCTTCTCTATTATATTAAATAAACCTCAATATTGCCAGAGAAGAACCAAAGTTATTAATTCATTTATAATGTGCTAAAAACTATTAAGCTCTAAAATTTAAATTTATTAACACATACGCATTCTAAAGATTTAGATCAAATAAAAAAATCATGATTAGTATTATCTAGAATAGTTTTCTAAACATTCTTCACGAAAAAAAAGTAAACAACTTTGAAAAGTCAAAATTGTTTTTACTTCGAAACCTATTGATTGTAGAGAAAAACTAGCTGCGCCCTATGGCGGCGGCTTCACCGCCGCAGAAAGCCCACTCTCATTAGTACTATGCATTGAGAACAGACGGAAATGCCATAAAAGTTATATATTACACAATACTGCAATGAAATCAACATACAATTTTAAGTATTTATCGTAAAATTTGGGTTTTAAAAATGTAAAGTCGATAGTGAAATTTGAAGTAAATTAAAAAAAAACTCTTAGAAAGTAAAATAAAAATTAAAAATTTAATACAGAACATCAAAACTGTATTTTCAGAATTTTTATCGTAAAAATTGTATTTAAGTTGTCCTAATCAGTTTCCGAAAATGCTAAATTACTTTTGAAATTTGTACATAGCGTAAGGAAAACTCTAAATGCAAAAAAAATTAAAAACTAAAAAACATAAAATGAAAAAGGCGTTTTCGTATTTTTAATCATAAAACTCGTACTGAAGTCGCAGAATTTGGCTTTGAAAAATGCTAAGACTACAGTGAAATTTGAACTGAACTTTGAAAAGTTTCTAAGAACGTAAAACAGAAATATGAACTTAAATATATAATATGTTAATTGGTTTTAATTATATAAAAATACTCCAGTCATTGAATCCTATATTTAGAATTTTGAAATCAGTCGTGAAATTCTTACATAGCCTGCGAAAAGACTTCAAACATTTGAGACTTAAGTAGCAGATTTCAAAAACTGCCCCTCCCCCCATTCCATCTTTCCACTAAGTTCTCTTATGATCTATCCGGGGCCCCAAAAAAATGGGTGAAAAACTTGCGCCGATTAGTGAAAATTAAATTTGTGCTCCCCTTCCTCATCTTAATCTCTTCAAGCCCCCCCCCCCCCTAATACTGTCACAACCTACCTGGAAGCCCAAAGAATATATGTGAAAAATTGGGTGCTAATTATCACAATCTGGATTCGCATAAACATCATACGTTTAAGGCCACTTGATTTTATATATTTCAAAAACTGTACCCCACCCCCTTCACTCCATCATCCTTCAATATTATGATTTGTTGACGATTGATCAAAAACTTTTGATTTGCATAAGCATTACCAGTTTTAGGCCACTTGATTTGATATACGTATGTATATTCATATACATTCAATTCTAGTTTGTATTATTTATTTTAAAAAAGATTTAGGAATTAGCGATTTGCGTTGCGGTAGGAATCATCCCCAGCGCTTAATCTACACGTGTCTAAATTTTCGAGTCGATCTATGCTACGGTGTGGACGGTATCGAGTCTCGGTATACTTTTGCGTCCTGTTTTGGAGCCCAATGAATATATGTGCGAAATTTGGTTCAGATTGCCGAAAACTACATTTTCATAAGCTTCATACGTTTCAGACCACTTAATTTGATATATTTCAAAAACTGCCCTCCCCCTTACTCCATCTTTCCCTTAATTCTCTTACGAAGTGTTCGGGAGCCCAAATAACATGAGTGAAAAATTTTATGCCGATTGGTTGAAAACTGCCACCCCCCCCCCCCCCCCCCCCCCCCCCCCCCCCCCCCCCCCCTCCACCTGCCCCCATTACTGCGTATGCCCATATACCCTGAGGACCTTTTTGGGATCCCAAAGAATACGTGTGCCAAATTTGGTAAAAATTGGTAAAAAACTATGGATTTGCATGAGCATCATCCGTTTTACGCCACTGATTCGATATAGATATATATATATATATATATATATACAGTCAGTGCTATTTTGCATTATTTATTAAACAAAAGCCATTAGCAATTAGCGATTCGGGTTGAGGTAGAAACCATCTCCAGTGTCTAATCTACATTTGGACGGTATCGACCCTCATCACCACAAAGGACCCCGCACTAAATGTATGGGAAAATGGCTTTCAGTGGATTTAGCTAAAACTTTGTAATTTTTAAGATTATAAGTGCCGGATGAAATATCCGTAAAAAATAACCAAAAACCAAAAAAATTGACAGTTTTAGCGCTATGCGGCGTTAAGCGCTCAAGATCAGTGAATAAAACCGTTGACTCATATAGCGTGCTTCTCAAAACGATCAAACGCTAAGCGCCCAAGATTTTAACTTGACTAATTAATCACTTCTTTAAAGGCAGAAATGGTACCCAAAGTAACATTAGTAACTAGTGCGCACATACCGATAATAACATTCTACCCTTCGCAAGAGGGTTGAACGCTAAGCGCTCAAGATCAGCGAATAAAACCAATCTTAGTAACTTCAGCGACAAAAGCGATGTCACTATAAGAATCACGCATCAGAAAGTAGTCAGTAACATGTTTAGCCAAACCAATGACAATATGAGTCAACACAGTTGACTCATATAGCGCGCTTCTCAGAACGGGCAAACGCTAAACGCAGAAGATTTGGACTTGACTAAGAAATCACTTTTTCAAAGGCCTTTCACAAAAGAAATGACAGATAAACATACCGTCGTCGATGGAAATAATGAGTGAATGCTGGATGATGAACGACTGTCACTTTTTAAAGCAAAAAGCGAACGACTTCAGAATGAGCGACGAACTGAAAGTAGGCCTAATGACGAAAATATGACAGACCACGATTTGAACCGTGATTTCTATGTTGACATCGCTTTTGTAACAAAATCTGTTGCAATTCGTTTTATTCACTGATCATGAGCGCTTAGCGCCGCATAGCGCTAAAACTGTCCATTTTTTGGATTGAAATCCAAAAATCCACCGAAAGCCATTTTCCCATAGATTTAGTGCGGGGTTCTTTGAATTTTATATAGTAGAGATGTTGGACGTAAAATAGTGAAATTTTTTCTATATCCTAAGGCCAGTTATAGATGTGCAATATGCAACATCAACACCTTCCTTGATAAATTAGAAAGACCACAAGGAAATTTTCAATTATCTTCCAAAAATTGGTGTCACTCTTGAACTATTGCCTAAATGGAAAATGCTTTTTACAGGACTGATATGGAACTTATTGACATGTGCAATTTTTGTGTAAGATATTTTTTTTCTGAAATGCATAATTTTCAAAGTATAGTTCGTTTTTTGTCTAATATCATGGAAAATCAGAGTAATTTTCATCTACGCTAATTTTGATAAAAAACATAATTACACCAAAAAAATGTTGCAAACAAAATAGTAAGATTTTCACAAAATACACGGAGAAAAATGTTTGTTTGAATTAAACAAATTATTTCTTTAATATGGGGTCAAACTGATGTTTGTTTGATTCAAAATTTTTTTGTTTATCCTTAATTGTTTGTTTAAATAAGTGTTTGGTTTGTTTAAATAAATTTCTTGTTTAAAATAAATAAAGTTCTTGTTTACATTGAATATATATTTTTTAAATTAATTAAAGATTTTGCTCAAGTGAAGTAAATCCTTTTTTACACTTAACCTCAAAATTGAGCATTCTTTTTAAAAATAATGTATAAGCTCGATAATATGTGTATTGTTCATCATAAATATCATTGTATACGTAAAACCAGAAACACTTATTCAATCCGAACGCTTAATTCTGGTTAATTTTTAACTCTGTGCTTCTCATTTCTGTATTGAACAATCATAAATTATAATAATGAGAAATTAATCAAAGTTAGACATTTGAATTTAATGTATATAAGCGTTCCTGCTATTAAATATACACTGATAATTATTATAGAAAAGAACATGATTAATTTCATAAATCATATTTATAAGGAAAGGAGGTTAGTACTGAAAAAGACTTACATCCGAAATCTTCAATTATATCCAATGTAAAAACTCTAAACTTCAAGTAGTTCCTAAACTAGAGATATTGCGTCCATTTTTCAATTAATTTATGATTTTATATTAAATCAGAACCTTTAGAATAATACAACAATGCAAAAAAGACGAATTCCATCAAATAAATCACATGATCAATTAATTTAGATGCTAGTTTAGTCCCTTAGCAACCGCCGGCAGCGCTTTAGCACGCCTAGCGGCACTTTCTAGTACTGCTTTGTACTATATTTTTTGTTAGTATCAAATAAATTTTTTTATGAATTCGAATAAACAGATTTTAAACAAATGCATTATTCAATAAAAGTCAATTTTTTATTTAAATCAAACAAATTGTACTAAGCAAATTATTTGTTTCAATCAATAAGGCAAATAGTTTTCATTTCTTAAAATTAAATAAACCTTTTCTTAATTGAAACAAAAATTTGTTTGATTCAATTATATGAATTCAAATAAATTTTGTTGTTTGATTGAAACAAACATTTTTCTGAGTGTATATATTTTGTCGGTATAATGTTTTTTTATATAAGTGATATCTTTCAAAATAAATAATAAATACCGTAAAAGTATAGGTTGCTTCAAAAATTCACTTTACCTCAGAAATTAAAATGCACAAAAAAAAACCTTTGAGGTTTTTCTAGAGAAGTTTGAATGCGTGAAATTGCATATAATACATATCAATTTCAAGCTAAAGCATTTAAATCGGTCTGAAAATGGTAAATTTAATGAATTGTAGCTTTTTTAGCATTCTAAATATTGATGTAAAAGGAACAAAGGATCGACAGTAAAGTCCATCCATGAAATTTTTATTTTTATAATATTCCTTATAAATTAATGCAAAAACGAGAAGGCTGAACCTAAACATGTTGAATTAATAGCGATTGACAGTTCTCTTTGAAACGAATCAATGTAGCTATTAAACTTCAAAATCACTTAAGAATTGCCTTTTTCAGGTTGATTAAATGGTCGAATACTTTGTGTTTCAGGGTTTTAAGTACCTCCTATTAGGAAAAAAATTGGCAACTAAATCGCTGATATGGTCGCGAAAAATTTTATTTGATATTTAAAAAAAAATCATTGAAATGAACTTTTGTATTTTGTCAAAGATTCGTCTTTTTACTAGAAAATTTAATTTCTTGTCGATAGTTCAACTATTTTTTAAAATATGTCGTTTGTTAAGAATTCATCTTTTTTACTGGAAAAATAATCTTCAACTGTTTGGTTAAAAATGAACTTTTTTGTAAAAAGTTCGCATTTTTAACTTCAAATTTTTAAATTTTTGTATGAATATTTCTTTCTTTGTTTCCTCTTCTTAAAGATTCGTTTTTTCAATTGTTTTTTTTATAAAAAATAACAAAAAAATATCTTTAAAATTTCAAATATTAGAATTTTTGTTGGAAATTTATCTTTCTTGGTTAAAAAATTAACTACAAGACTGAAAGTTGATCTACCTTATTAATTCAATAGGAACAGTAAGATTTTTCCAAACTCCTGCTACTCCAAATAATTTTACGTTATTTTGGGATGACCGTGAAATTTGTCATTGTTTGCTGAAAAGAATTTCGCAGATTTAGGCGAACGCATGTTTAAATAGAATTGACCTCGTATCCCTGTCTCCTCGTAAACTTTTTCCAATCCCATGCCTCTTTTTCAGGGACCCGTTCATTTTTTGGAACGGTAAAAATTAATGAAGGTAAAATTTCTGAATGGTTTATAATACATAATGGTAAAACTTAGGAATATAAAAAAGTCGGAAAGAGGAATAAGTCGGAAATCCAAAATTCTGAAAGGTATTTATTTGGAAACCAAAGAAGCCGTATGGGTAAAAAATCGAAAACTAGTAAAATTCGGAATTGTTAATAAATGTACCTATTAGCAGATGTGAACTTGTTTATTTATGGTAGCGAACAAATATTTATTACATTAATTTTTAATATCACATCATAATACATTTATCTTGTACGTTGAAAATTGTTTTTAAATTATATGATGATAAAAAAAAATTATTCTTTTGTGAAAAATTTGAAATGACGGATAATATAATTTACTTAACCTAAAAATTCGATAGTTTTAGGTTTTACATAATTTTCTCACAAATTTCGTGAAATTATAAATGTAACGATTGAAAAGTTAATTTTACTTGAAGTTGTTACACTAATAAAACAAATCTATTGTGAAACTACTTAAACTCTCACAATTATACATGTTAAAGACAATTTGTAACATGCAAAATAAATTTATTATAAGATATTTAAATTTACTATGATAAATATTTTGCTTCTCCGTTTATTTACTCATTATTAATTGTTCGCCCACCTAATTTTAACGTTTCCGAATTTTTACCCATTCCGCTTCTTTGGTTTCCGAATAAATAATATTCGGTGTTTTGGATTTCTGGTTTATTCCTCTTTCCGACTTTTTGGTATTCCTAAGTTTTACCATTATGTATTGTAACCCATTCTGAAATTTTACCTTTCTTTATTTTTATCGGTTCCAAAAAATGAACGGGTTCCATATTTCACTGGGATTTTATTCAAGGGTACGGTTCAATAGGTTACATTAGATAACCTCCGTCCTATGGACAGGGTGTCCATTTTAGCGATTTTAACACAAATCTATTTTTTTAAGAGGCCGCTGTGTTTTTTTCAGGCATTCTTTTCGCTCCGATTAATTAATTTTCAGTTTCAAACGGTAGAAAACAATCTGGTAGAAAATAACGATTGATGAAGTGATTGCACTAGAGAATACTGTCCAATAAGAATAATTCTTTAATCTCAATTCGCAGATGATTCGTTGAGGTGAATTTGCTTTGTGAGGTGTCTAGACATTTCAGGCAATGGCAGTGTTTCTGTGGATTACTAAGGCAATATCGTTGGCTGAGATGTCGAGTGAGTTGATGCTTTGCGTTTTAACGTCCAATGTGATGCTACCCGTTTCCAGTTTAATTGTATTGATTAATTTGACTACGTGACTTCGTGGACCGCGGTCGATACAAGGAAAACAAGTAAGTTTAACATTTGGTTTGTTGTTAATGATTCAAAATTAGGTACTTCAAGCATCTGCGTATTCACAGGTTTATCTACGTAATTTATACGTTTATGCAAATCCCATAATGTCTAAAAATTAGGCATGACTCAGAACTTTCATGTTTTCTATTGTTTTCATACCAAATATACTCTTTTGTTCAATTTTGTATCATTTACGCAACTTTCTTTTAAAGCGGGGTCACTCCATAAATGATGCCCTGAAACCAGTTGCACTCAAATTTTGGACTAAGAAAAGCTTATTATCTTCAAAACTTATAATTATGTATTATTATTGCATTTATTTTTTTATTTATTAATATAATATAAATTTAAATTTTGCGCCCTTGAAAGTCAAATCTAGTGAAAAGTTAGTAACTTTTCATGATTTTTGAATGATTGAAGTTTAGTGCTTTTAGTGTTTTTACGAGCTCTCGATTGCATGATGATCGGTTTCCCATGCCAGATAGTCAGAAAACGAAGAAAAAAGGACTAAGGGGAGCACCAAAAACCCGCTTAGCATTGAGAAGCTTTTTAATGATCAATTAAAGTACATTATGAGATGTCACCGTATATCCAAAGTCAAGATAAGTAACATCGAAAAAGAGGTGAAACAACAACTGGCAGCGAATCTAGCGCGTTCCGAATATGCCGTTAAGAGGAGGCTCATATACCTGTGACATGAAACGCAATTTGTGAGCAGAAGCCGGATCTGAGAGATGTAGCAGGGGGACTCTCTCATGGTCAACAGTCGTTAGGCTTGCAGCCACTGGGGTCTGCCCCTGCTCCTTCTGAGCTCACTGAAAAGCGCGATGAGGAAAGCCTGCGTCTCATCGTGTGCTTCACTTATGCTATCCTAGAGTTTGCAGATTAGGAACCACAAACGATAAACGGGCTGCCGAAATTATGAATCAACAAGAACCTTATCCGATTACTTGGCGGGTAGTTCACTGAGATACTGCCTCTGTTCTTGCAGCAGGATATGGGCTAGAAGTTTCAACGTCAAGGCTAGATTAGTAAAATGTGACCACAACTGGGACTGCTGTACCAATGTCGAAAGGGAAAACGGTCTCAGAGACTGACTCGTTACGTCGTGGAGATCCTTCTTCCACGTGAAATCAGTTCAAGAACATTTAAGAACCTGGACGAAGTGATTAACTACACAGGCACACAAAAAAAGGTCTTGTGCACCAGACGAAATGAACATTTCTATACATTTTTGGGTCGCTGAATCGGAATCCGGGTTTTTTTTACTCGATCAGGTTGCATTTCGCTCCAAACCTCAAAAAAATTATGAAACTTGAAACATTCATGGAAACACTCAGAAAGCAAAGCGGTTATATTTTTCAGGGTCGCTCAATTCAAATTTAAAAGTCATTTGACTCAGCGAGGTCGCATTCCATTAATAACCTTTAAATAAATGAATTCAAAAACAGAAAACTGTCCCTGACACACCCTCACGCCCATTTGCAAAGCAGCATGCCTTTGCTGGCTTCTTTACCTCAACAAATCTGAAAACGAATCATTCTGCACATCCGCTTTCGGAGCAGTTGTCACCGTCACAGTATCTGTCATGGCAGCAGGATTTTGTGCTACAGACTGATAGTCATGCTCAAAGAATGACGAATACGTTCTATATACCGGTCGCTAAATGCAAACAATTTATGTCGAAAACAGTTATCAGTATATTACTTTTTTTGTAGGTTATGAATGGAATTAAACCTCGCGGAGTCAAACCAACTCCGGATTCGGATTCAGCGACCACAAAAACGTATAGAAATGTTTATCTCGTCTGGTGGACAAGATTTTTTTTCGTGTGCCTGTGCTATCTTAAACAGAGGGTCATTGTCCTGCCAATGCGACTGTGACGATTTAAGATAGCAATCGCGAGGAGGAATTACAATAGGACTTTTTTAGCAGATGAAAAACGTTTCTATCGCGGTCTTGCAGATGACAAAAACAAGACTCAAAATTATTGTGAACCACGTAAGATTTAGGAAATAGGTAGGACTATTGTTCCCGGCTGGTATCGATCTCGAAGCTGGACCATGCGCTGTGGCTCTCAAACGGCGATTTCTACTATATGTTACAGTGGTATATTTAAATTAAATCGTGTATGAAATCTGTTCCACACTACGATGGAAGTCTAGTCGAAGATGCGTTACCGTGTTACAATTTTTAGGTAACTGTAAACTCCGCTCTTTCTAGGGCCCTTCAAAACATCTTGGAGAACGCCGATCACTTGCCTTCTTTTATAACGTAGTATATGACTATGAAGTATATATGACGTATATGATTTCCAAAAAGGTAAATGTTGGTAATCCTAGTGGCTATTGACCAATCACCTGCCTCTCGACCACATATGAGTGTCTCACGGCTATCATTTCTGACTTCGTTTATAAATATTATGAGGAGAATAACGCCCTCTCTGAAGACCGAAAATGTTGTTGTCGAGGTTCCAGTGATTGCAAGGAGAAAGTCACGATTAACAGTGTAGTTGCATTGCATGCGGAAAACCTCCAGCGCAATTTGCACATGGCTTACATTGACTAACAAGAGGCATTTTCCTCAATACCCCAATATTATTTAATTGAGGCCATTAATTTTTATAATAACTTCGACGCGTCATCCTCTTTCTGGATGACGCTATAAACAAGTGGTGCACAAGAATCAAATTTTTTAGTCGTGAGATGATGAGGCATACCCGTTCCTTATCCAATAAATAAGGAATCTTCCAAGGTCATTTATTTAGCGCACTATGGTTTTGGTTGGCATTGAACCCACTAAGCTGGGCATTCAACAGCACGTGCTATGTGTGCAAAATTAGGGTGCAAGTCTCTGAGTCTCAACTCATTTACCTCCTGTACATGGACGACATAAAGGTTTATGTGAGCTCAGAGTCGAAACTGAACAGCCTACTTGAGAACTTGCTGCATGAAACTGCTTTTTCGATTCGCCTTAGACTAATTCTGCGTATAGCCTCATCGCGAAGAACATCAAAAAGGCCATTAACAACTATGCCATTCCTCTCCTAACATACTCCTTCGGTTTGGTCATTTAGTCCATAACTGATCTCGAGGGGCTTAACAGAATCATCCATGCGAAAATATTTGAGCACTGAATGTACCATGAAGGGGTAGCTGCGGAAAGAATAGATCTGCCACGAAAGCTTGGAGGCAGAGGGATCTTGGATGTTTGTAGATTGTGTGACTCTCAGGTTAACCAATTGCGGATAGTAATGCTTCAAACCTTTGGTTAAGGCCGGAAGAACTCTTTCCAGTGCGGAGGGATTTGACATTGCCATCCGGGACTCTGTCTCTGAGGAATCTCCAAAAACACATCATCAATAGAGTAGCAGTTATAGACAGATGTCGCTTTTGTGGAGATCCCAATTGGAAAATCGAGTACATCATTGACGGCTGTACGATGCTTGTCTCGCAAGAATACACGCGTAGACATAATGACGTTGCTGGGATCATTCACAGAAAAATTGCCCTAAACACTGGTTTACTGAGAGGAATCTAGCCTCACTGCAAATTTAGCTTAGTTAAAGTACTATAGAACGAAGACCATCTCCTTTACTGGAACAGGACTATTCTGACTGACCATCTAGTCAGACATAATCGTCCAAATGCCCTCTGGTTAAATAAAGGTTCTCAAAGCGCTTTCTATGGCCATCCCGCGTACACGGAAGATGACTGTGATAATGACATTTTTCATTTTTTAATTCTAATTTTTTTCGTATTAATTTTTGAGTTTGTTGTGTACGTGTATGCTCGTGTGCGTATGTGAAGTTCTGTTTGTCGCCCACCGTTTAATGTAAATAAAATAAAGATTTTGAATCGTTGGTCTCAATCGTTGGCATTGGAATTAACGTTTGTAAGAAAGATGGATCCCTATAACTGGGCTCACCAGTATGACTGTTGGATCCGTATAGGGCTCTCTAGGATGAATGTTTGGATCCCTATAGACGGGCTCTCCGGTATGCATGTGGATCCCTATAAATATACTCTCCAGGATGACAGTTAGAACCCTATAAACGCGCTCTTCAGAATGAAGTTTAGATTCTTGTAGGGCTCTCCAATGTGATTGTCGGAACAAAACAGCGCTTCGGCATGCATACGCGCGAAGAATGACAAATGCGCAATCAGGACATAGACTCCCGAAACAAGTACTGACTCTAGCGATCTCTGAACATTCTTTTTGTAATCGCGAGTAGTAGAGTAGTAGTATTGGAAGTATGCGGGAAACCCGAGAGAAAATCGAGCCGGTGTTCCCGTCATCCCAACAGTCTGGCAGTGTCTCCAGAAAGTGGGATTTTTCGGCCCCCACCACTCTCCCATCTGGGAGCGACAAATTCAAACGTAGCGTGTCGGTGAGTCGACTCTGTTAAATGCTGCGAAGCCCAGCCTCGTGTAAAGCCGAAAATGCACGAGCAGGAACCCGAGTTCTCCCGACTTCACGAATGACGATTTAGCTTAGAACCATTATGCTTATTGCGAAGAGACAAATATAATGGACTTTATGTAAATAGATATAGGAGACAAGACTTCTAGGTCTAAAATGTTTCAAATTTTGTTCTGCATGCCTTAGTCATAATTTTAGTAAACAATTGATTTTTTACAAATAAAAAACAAATTTTCGACAAAATAGTTAAATTTTCAACCTAAGAAATTAATTTTAAAAATACAATTTTTAACTTAAACATTGTAGCTTATACTGAAGCTTGCAGTTGAAAAAATTTAATTTTATACCCAAATGAATGCGAATTTTGAACAAGAAAAATCAATTTTTTATCTAAAACAAATGAATTTTCAAAGAAGAATAATTCACCAACAAAGAAGATAAATTTATAACTAAAAAGAAAATTTTTCAAGAAAAAAAAGTATCAACAAAATTAATCAATTTTCATCTATAGAAACGCATTTTAAACTAAAACAATAAGTATTCAATCAAAAATGGACTAGTTAATTTTTCAGATAAAAAATAGAATAACTTTCTACCGAAAACAGAAATTCACAATTTTTGAAATCAATTTTAAAACAACAAAAATTTTTGTTAACAAAATAGATAAATTTCCAAAAAAATAGATGAACTTTTAACCATTTGATATCAAAATAAAAGAAGTTTCACCAAAAAATGGGCTTTCATCCAAAGAAATAAACTTTTGATTAAAATAGATGAATTTTTAAACGCAAGGAGAATAATTTTCTACCAAAAAAGAAGAATTTTTGACTGAGATAGGTCAATTTCCTACTAAAAAAAATCAACTAGAAATGATACAGTTACATTTTTAGTATAAGAAAATGTTTTTGCAACAATAAAAAAATCGATTTTTCAACAAAACAGTTAAATTATCAACCAAAACAGGCATTTTCAAAAATTTCAATTTTAAAATAGTTTAACTTTCGATGGGAGAAATGATTTTTCAATTAAAAAATGTTTTAAAACACACACACACACACAATCGAATTTACAACAGAATAGTTCAATTTTTAAACATATAATTGGATTTTCAAATAAAACATTATTTTTCAACTAAAAATGGAATGGAATGAATTCTGAGAGAAAATTAAAAAAAAGATCAGAATTTTTTAACATTATTTCGTAATTTTGCCATATTATATAATTTAAAAAAAGGAATTTAATTCTTATTAAGCCTTCTTGCGCAATTTTGTTGTACCATTTTTTGTTATGTTTATGTTGGTTTGTAAAATTTGATTTCAAATTTGAATAAGTTTACCAGATTTTCAGAAATTTTGAAACTATTAAAAAATAATTAAAACTTGCAAAAAAATCAGGAAAAAATGAAATAATTCTTAAAGATTAGAAGATTAGAAGATCTGAAGATAAAGAAAAGAATGATTTTTCTAACAATCGTTTGAAAATTTTTTATAATTTTTATTTAAAAAAATGTACTTTTAGAAAAATCAAAAAGATTTTGAAACACATCAAACGATTTCCTAAAATTTAAAAGAAGAGTGTAGAAGATTTTAATGCAAAATGTTTCAATTTGATAAGATTAAAGATTTTAAAAAACATAAATAATCCAGTAAATTCAAGGAATATTTAGAAGAATGGAAGAGATTCGAATCTAATTTTAAACTTAAATTTTTTAGAAATGTAGATTTTCAAAGATTTCAAAAAATAAACTTAAGAAGCTTTAAGGGAATTTCGAAAGATTTCAAGGAGATAAAATTATTTTTCTTAAAATTCTGTAAAAAATTTAGAAGATTATATAAGTCAAGTTTTTTACATCCTGAATGCTTTTTTTTAAATTTTAAGAAAAATGTAGTAAGTTAAAAATATTTTTTTGGAATTTATTTTGTTTTAAACGTATTTAAAATATTTTAAAAATTTCCCAAAATGTATAAAATATACATTGATATCTTCCAAACTTCTAAATGTCCTAAACATCTTTTAAAAAGATTCGAATTTTTTAAATATTTTTTTAAATACAATAAAATAAAATCATTTCAAGTCCTCTAGGTTCTTTTTTGATACATCTCTTTTCATGCTATTTTAGGTTATAATTACTTCATGAATTTCTGAACTTTCTTATTTTTATTTTTCAAATGTATTTCAATCTGCTTTAAGGTTAGTGAAAAATCATATGCTGAAAAACGATAAGAGAGATATCTATTTCTTCAACTTCAACTATAATTTGAAAGGCGATTCTTCATAAGTCTTTTGCTAACTAATGGATATATTTTTATAATTTTATTCCTGAAATATATTCTCTAAGGTCAAACATGGTACACAAATATCCTAAAATTGATAAAAGACCAGCTATTTACAGGAATTTTTTAAATAAAAATCAATGTGTATCATATTCAAATACATTTTGGCAATATTTATAAAAGTATTATTATTTTTAATTAAAAAAAAATTAATGTATAGAGAGTACAGTTTTTATTTGAAATTTCACGACGGCTTTTTGTACCATGTATGACCCTCGGCCAGAATCAAGGAAAAATAATTTGAAAATATGTTAATTAGTTATTAAAATGTTACAAAGACTTACCTTTACAATTTTTTTCTTTTTTAATAATCATGAGATGTGTCTTCATAAAATTAAATTATTGGATTTATTGTACAATTATTTACAATCAATTTCCAATCACAATTATTTTACAATTAAAATAAATTTTTAAAAGCTAAATTTTGTAATTTTGAGATAAGTATTTTAAGGCATTAAAGATTTTGTAAAGATTTCATATACAAGAAAATAAGTATTATCAGTTTGTTTAAAAATTTATATGTGAATAATTATTATAAGATTCTTCAGAAAATTAAAAAAAAAGATTTTGGAATATATCAGATGTGTCAGAAAAGATGCTAGGAGATTTTAAAGACTTTTTATTTTTAATTTATAGGATTTTAAACAATATTAGGAAAATTGATTATCTATTTCAAACGTTTTAAATTCTACAAGATATAGGTAACTCTCTTGAGTTTTTATCGCAAAAATAAAAAAAGAACATTTAAAATGTAGAAAAAAATTTCCTTATAATCTTCTAAATTTTCCCAAGCATTTGAAGAAACTTTGTTTATTCTTCTGAAACCTTTCGAGATTCTTTTAAAGTTCCTGAAGTTTATCTTGCGTTTCTGAAACACTTCTTAGGTTTAAATTTTGTTTGAATCTCATCAAGTCTACCAAATACTTCCTGAATTCACTTGATTATAATGTTTTTCTAATCTTGTCAGAACTTCCAATGTCTAATCTTTAAAAATTATTCAAATTTTTCCTAACTTTTTTTTAATTCTGCAAAATTAAAAAAATGCCTTTGAAGTTTTTCAGATGCTTTAAGAATATTTGAAACATTTTGCAATGTTTTTAAATGTTTAAAAATAATATTTTTAAATTAATTGTTTGAAATAAAAAATTATGCTAATTATTCCTTTAAAAGTCTTTACAAGTTTTAATTATTTTCGAATCGTTTCAAAATTTTTGAATATCTCTCAAACCTGCTCAAATTTCAAAGAATTATGTTCCTTAATTTTTCTGAAGTAAAGTGATATGGAAAAATTACGACATTTTGTTTCAAAATATTTTACGTACTTTTTAAACATTTTATGAATTAATAAATAATTTTTTGTAATCTTTTTTCAATTTTCTGTTAGAATTAATTCCAAAACAATTATTTACATTTTTTCCCGAAGAGTTTCTTTCATTATCTTTCATTATCTGAAAGTCCTTCGTTTATCGACTTTTTAATATTATTTCTTTATTTTACATACATATCTATTATATCTTATCAAAGTTTAATATAAAAATCTTAAATGTTAAGTGTATTTAATTACTACAATTTTTAATGTTTCCATATTTTTATAAATAATTCAACAAATTTTATGTGTAATTAAAATAAACTTTCTTAAAATCTCATTGAACTTATTCCAAGTTACCTTTTTTGAATTTTCAAAATTCATGTAATTACTTATTCTGATTGGAAATAGTTGAATCTCTTGCGATTAAAATCAGGGATGCAGCTTGAGAAGAAATGGGCTGAAAGTAATTTTTTAAAAAATCATTCAAATTTCAATTTTAAAGACTGATAATTGTACAC
Source organism: Belonocnema kinseyi (assembly GCF_010883055.1). Lineage (NCBI taxonomy): Eukaryota > Metazoa > Arthropoda > Insecta > Hymenoptera > Cynipidae > Belonocnema > Belonocnema kinseyi. The sequence continues at coordinate 17,811,387 of NC_046661.1, read as the reverse complement.
AATTTTCAGGCGCATCGTTCTTATTCTTCTACAAGAATTATTAGGTTTTTCAGTTCTTTAAATCAGTTTATCCTACGTTTCTAAAACTCTTCTGAACTTTAAATTATTTTTTAATCTCATCAATTCTACTCAATATTTATTGAATTTATTCGATTATTCGCACTTTTAAAAAATTTTTAATGTCATCGAATTAAAAAATGTTGATTTTAAAACCTTTTACACTCTTTTTCGAAATTTTAGGAAATTGTTTGATGTGTTTAAAAATCTTCTTTAATTTTCTTTTAAAGCACATTTTATAAAATAAAAAATCATTTCAAATTTTCACACGATAATTAGGAAAATAATTCTTTTTTTTTCTACACGGAGAAAACGATATCACAAGAATTGCAATATATACCGTAATTCCTGCGCTATATATCGCAATTATCACATTATAATAGCGTAAAATCGTGATATCGTACATTGCAAGATTTTACATTATATTATTATTTTATTATATTATATGTACGACGGTTCTAGCAGTGGTCAAGCGATGTTAGTGTATTATAATATGCTAAAAGCTCCGGAACCTGCTTGAACGTTATCATATTACGCTTTATTTCAATCGAGATTTCAATACAGAGGTTTTGCAATATCATTGTGCGATATCTTTTTCTCCGTGTAATCTTATCAGGTCTTCTAATCTTTAAAAATTATTCAAATTTTTCCTTTTTTTCATTTTGCAAAATTAAAAAAACATTGCCTTTTAAATTTTTCAGATACTTTGACAATTTTTGACGTATTTTTGAATGGTTTGAAATGCTTTGTAATAATCTCCTAAAATTAATTTTTCGAAATAAAAAATTATTTTAATTATTTCTAGGAACCTAAAATAATATTTTTCATTTTCGTAAAAACTTACAAGATTCTTGAAAAATCTTTACAAGTTTTAATTTTATTTGAATCCTTTCAAAATTTCTAGATATCTCTTAAACTTTCTCAAGTTTGAAAGCAGATTTTTAAAGCAACATATAATTAAAGAAATTGTGTAACAAAATTGCACAAAAAGGTTTGATAAAAATTATGTTCCTTAATTCAAGATGTGAAAAAATTGACTCATAATCTTTTAATTTTTCCCAGGAATTATAAGAAAAATAGTTTTACCTTCTTGAAATCTTTCGGAATTCCTGTAAAGTTTCTAAAGTTTATGTTTGAATTCTTTAGAAATCTAATTTTCTAACAGAATTTAAGTTTAAAATTTGATTTGAATCTCTTCAGTTCTTCTTAATATTTCTTTCACTTAATCGATTTTGATCTATAATCTTACAAAATTAAAACATTTTGCTTTAAAACCTTCTACAGTCTTCTTTTAAATTTTAGAAAATCCTTTCACATGTTTAAAATCCTTTTTTAATATTCTCATAAAGTACGTTTTTTTAAATAAAAAGTCATTACAAATTTTCCTACCAATCTTGAAAAAGTTCTCTTTCTAATCTTCTCGGACCTTCGAAGCCTTCTAATCATTAAAAACTATTTAAATTTGTCCTGATTTTCTTTGAAATTTGGCAAAATGAAAAAGATGACTTAAAATCTTCAGATTCTTTATTGATCATTTTAAACATAGTTTAAAATGTATTGGAATTTTTAAAAATTTAAAAGAATATTTTTCATTTTCATGAAACCTTAAAAAATTTTCTAAAAAATGTTTACAGATTTTAATTTTAAATTTAAGGAAAAATGTACAACAAAATTGCGCAAGAAGGCTTGATAAAAATTAATTTCCTTCTTTTTTTTTTAAATTATAGAACATAGCAAAATTGCCTAAACTTTCATTCTCCTGACACCCTGCGAAATTCATTTTACTTAAAAACTCCTCCAAGTAGCCAGTTAGCCACCGAAAATGAATCGTGAAGTCAGGGGTTGGGGGGGATCGGACTTGTGCTCGTGCTCGTGCATTTTCGGCTCTACAGCAGGCTGGCCTACGCAACATGTAGCAGAATGCACGTGCGCAGGAAACTACAGAGCTGCCAGATCGTGGATGAAATTTACCCCCACCATACCTACCATTTGGGAGCCGCAAAAGAGAAAGTGCATGATTACCACTGTGAGTTCGTATGTAAGCCGAAAATGCACGATTCGACCTCGGAGTTCTGCTGTACGATGATTGCCGATCTGAAGGC
>NC_046661.1:17806571-17809128 GCF_010883055.1 Belonocnema kinseyi | reverse complement strand
TAAGCGGTTTTAAAGGATTCAAAATTTTTCAGGATATTTTAAAACATACCAACGAATTTTCAATTAATTTCAATAATTTCGAGCGATTTCAAAGAATTTTAAAATTTGTTTTCTCATATTTTTTTTTGGTTGTTGATTCATCAATTAGTTGGATAAATTTGTTTTCTGAAAATGTAACTATTCTGTAGAAAATTTATTTTCTTTTTGGTTAAAACTTAATTTTTTTAACCAGAAATTTAACTATTCTATGTTTAAATGAAAAGAGATCGTTTTAGTTAGAATTTTTTGTATTTTGTTGAATACTCCTCTTTCTTGGTAGAAAAGTAATCTTTGTTGTCGAAAATTTAACTATGATTAAACATTAATTTTTTGCTCAGAAAATTAGTCTTCATGGAAAATAAATTTCTTTTGTGCAAAGTTCATGTATTTTATTAGAAATGCCTTTTTTTAGTATACAATTTAGCTTTTTGGATGAAAATGTAATTTTTTTATTTAAAATTTTACTATCATGTTGAAAACAATTTAAAAAAATTTTTTTGTTCAGTTATGTATTTGATTATTATTATTATTATTATTATTATTATTATTATTATATATATCCATATTGTGTACACCTGAAAAACATAACCTGAAAATCGACGTATGCATGAAATTAAGAATCACGCAAAAGATCCAAATCGCCAATTTCTTCAATTTCTTTCAAATGGGGAGCAAGATATAAATAGAAGACCACCGAAGTCTTCCGAAGCCTTCAGATCGGCAATCATCGTACAGCAGAACTCCGAGGTCAAATCGTGCATTTTCGGCTTACATACGAACTCACAGTGGTAATCATGCACTTTCTGTTTTGCGGCTCCCAAACGGTAGGTATGGTGGGGGTAAATTTCACCCACGATCTGGCAGCTCTAGGAAACTATGCCAGTCGAGGCCTCGCATTTGCCATTTGCACGAGCATTTTTTTATGTCTATAGACGGGTGGCTGAGATTTTTTAATTGCCAACTACTCATTGTTATAAAATTGATGTAATGAATCATGGAAGCAGATTCAAAGCCCAAATGTTAATTTTTATGTTTCTCTACATCAAATTTTAACTTAAATCAAGAATGATTTTGGTACTTTCATTGATTCTTTTAGATTTTTAAAACTGTATCTATTGTCGAAAGGAAGCGGACAGGAAGACAAAATAAGTAAAAAAGTGGCTACAATTTACAACAGTTTTAATGGTCTCAAGTATTGTTTTTAAAATTAAAATTCTTCAATCGTATATACAGATTTTAAAAGTAAAATAGTTAATAATACAATATTCAATTAACTGTCCAACTCAGAACGCTAATACTCCCAAAATTTCCGTTATTCACTATTTTAATTCTATAGGCTTTATACGATTAAAGAGTTATAAATTTAAAAAAAACCTTTAGAACTTTAAAACATGGTTCCGTTGAAATAACTTCAACCTAATTTGTTCTCTTGATTTTGTATCTGGGATGTTTTACAAACTTTTTTCGATAAAAAACTACGCTGGAGCCGTTTTTTAATTGAATTTATCCTTTTTAATTGAAATACCCAGTTTTCTTGAAAACAAAGCAAGATATGAAAAGAAGTTACAAAACCAAGACTGTTTCTTGGAAAAACCCTGGTGGACTCTAGGAACCGAATGGAGCCTCTACATAGTACCCCTAAAGACCCCATTGGATCCCCATTCGGTTCCTTTTTAGAAAAACTCCAAAAAAAAAGCAAACTCAACTTTTAAATTGTCTAAATTCGGATTCTACGTCAAAATTCCCTATAGAAGGTCACGGAATAATCGCAATAGTTCTTTCTGCAACGGTAAAAAGTTTTAAAAAATATAAGACTTCTAACACCTGTTGACTGCTACACTTCAAACGCATCGCCTGTAAGTAGCAGTCAAAAGGCGTTATACGTCTTATATTTTTTTAAACTTTCTACCGTTGAAGAAAAAACTATTGCGATTATTCCGTGACCTTTTATAGGGAATTTTAATTTAGAATCCGAATTTCAACCATTTAAAAATTGATTTTGCTCTTTTTTCGAGTTTTTTAAGAAGGAACCGAATGGGGACCCAATGGGATCTTTACGGGTACTTTATAGAGGCTCCATTCGGTTCCTTCGGTCCGCCAGGAAATTGCTACAAATATATCTCCTTTATAATTTTCAATATTACTTCGTTTTCTTTAAAAACTTAAATTCCTTATTTGATTATAAATTTCTTTTTTTCTTATTTCTTGTTCTCGATATAATTATGTTTAGTAGAAAACCTAGGAATATACTCATCCCCCCATGTGATTAACACTAAAAACTGTTGATCGTTAGCTGATTACATTTAAAAAATTGAAAAATATATTTAGATAATTAAAATGAAAAAATGTTGTCTGTTATAATTTTGTAAATGGCTATAAAAGAGTAAAAACAATTTTTCACCTCTTAAGGGCATGCGACACAGCTAAATACCTATATTACCGACCTCACTTTTTCGGTTCACTGAATGTTTTTTTGAACCTAAGAACTTTTTTTGTGAATAAAATATCGAGCTGAAAC
>NC_046661.1:17802068-17806471 GCF_010883055.1 Belonocnema kinseyi | reverse complement strand
GCGAGGGCGCATACTTTGAATAAAATATTTGTTATCATTCTCTTGAAATAAATGTGTTTTTTTCTTGAAAAAATACCAGTTTCATATGTATACACCTGGTATTTTAAATTATTTGATGATTACAGCTGATCACATGGCATTTCCATTCACCAATTGCAAGTGTCTGGTGCATTTTCACTTGACCAAAAAAGAAGACATTCGGAATGTAATACGTATATATTGTATGAAAATTAACAAAATATTATTTCTGATTGAAATCAAATAATTATAATGTAGTAAATAAGCGAGGTTACGAGAAAGCAGAAGTATTTTTCTCCTAGCGGAAAAAGCATGTGTGGAAATGGATAACAGCGCCAAGTTACAGAAGCTTTGTAACGAGTCTCCAGAAACTGAGTCGGTAACGGGGAAATCGTTGAAAGATCCCAGAAACGTCGAGATAACTATTCGAGAATAATTAAAAGATTTATGATGATAAATTGTTCACAGTTGTTAAATTCAAATAGTGAAGTTGCATATGATATTTTAAAATTGAACTAGATAAATTGTTTTCAAAGCAATATGATTTTAATCAAAAATTTGCTTGTTGTGGCTATAATATAATCCCGCTAATTTGTAGAATGCCTGAAACGTTGAATTCTTAAATTAATGTACTTTGCTCATTTGTTTCTAATAAGAAAGGTCCAACAAAAATTTTTAGGAAGTTTTAAAAGTTATAATTATTCCTTTTTGAGATTTTTCCTTATATTTTAATTCGTTTCTTGAGATTTTTTCCTGTATTTTGAATCCTTTGATTGGAAATTCGAATCTTCTATTTTTCCACTGTATTTTAAAAAAATTAAAATAAATTGTTAAGTCTTATATAAAATTAATAAATAAATTTGTTTAGAAAGTTTCAAACGCTATCATTCCTGTTTGAAATGTTCCCAAGTATTTTAAATCGTTTGGATCGAAAATTTAATTTTTAATTTTGCCACTATATTTTCATAATATTAAACTAAAATGAAAAGCCCTACTAAAAAATTAAAAAACAAAATGACTTTTTTAAGACTTTTCAAAAATTATAATTCCTTTTTCGAGAACTTTCCTATGTTTTAAATTGTTTACATTGAAATTGAAATTTTATATTTTTCCACTGTATTTTCGTAAAATTAAGCTACATGGTCAAGCTCTAAAAAAAGTAATAAAATTAAATTTGTAGGACTTTTCATAATTTATTAATTTTTCCTGTATTTTGAATCGTTTAAATTGAAATTTGAATTTTCTATTTTACCACGGTATTTTTATTAAATTAAACTAAATTTTTAAGTCCAATCAAAACAAATTTTTAATAAAATTGTTTAGGACTGGTAAAATTTATAATTTCTTTTTTGAGATTTTTTCCTGCAATTTAAATCGTTTGAAACAAAATTAAAATTTCCTAATTTTCCACGGTATTTTCGTGAAACTAAACTAAATTGTTGACTCCCCGCAAAAAAATGTTTAAAATAAAATAATTATTTAGGACTTTTGAAAAATTTTGATTTCTTTTTGAGATTTTTCCACGAATTTTAAATTATTTGGATCGAAATTTAAATATTCTGTTTTCAAGAGTATTTTCGTAAAATTCAACTAAATTGTCAAGTTTAATAAAAAAATTATAAAATAAGATTGTTTAGGACTTTCAAATGTTAGAATTCCTTTTTGAAATTTTTTCCTAAATGTTGAATCGTTCGAATCAAAGTTTAAATATTTTAAATTTCCACAGTATTTTCATAAAATTAAACTAAGATTACAAGCCCTAACAAAACATGAATAAAATCTAACTAAATGTTCAAGTTCTATAAAAAAAATGGTTGAAATAAAATTATTTCCTACTTTTTAAAAGTTATAATTCTCTTTTGAGATTTTTTCCTGTATTTTGATTCGTTTGGATCCAAATTTATATTTTCTATTTTTTGACGGTATTTTTGTAAACTGAAACTAAATTGTCAAAACCAATTAACAAATTTTAAAATAAAATTTTGTAGGCCTTTTAAAAGATATCATTATCAAGTAGAAAAAAATTGCTAACATAAAATTATTATTTAGGAATTTTCAATAGTTATAATTTCTTTTTGACAATTTTCCTTGCATTTTTAAACGTTTGGGTTGTAATTTGAAATTTCTATTTCCCCACTGTGTTTTCGTGATATTAAACTTAATTGTCAAGTTCTATAAAAAATTGCTAGAATAAAATTATTTATGACTTTCCAAAAGTTATAATTCCTTCTTAAATTTTTCCATGTATTTTGAATTGTTTGAATCCAAAATTTAAATCTTCTATTTTCCAGTGTATTTGCGTAACATGAAACTATATTGTCATGCACTATCAAAAAGTAGAAAAAATAAATGTTTTTTAGGACTTTTCAAAAATTAGAATTCCTTTTTAGAGATTTCCCCCTATATATTCAATAGTTCAGATCGAAATTTTAATTTTCTATTTTTCCACCGTATTTTCGTAAAATTAAACTAAATTGTCAAGTCCAATAGAAAATTTTTAAAATAAAATTTTTTAGGACTTTTCAAAAATTATATTTCCTTCCTTGAGATTTTATCATGTATATTGAATCACTTGGATCGAAATTTAAATTGTCTATTTTCCACGGTATTTTTATAAAATCTAACTAAATATTCAAATCCTACACAAAAATGGTAAAAATGAAATTATTCAGGACTTTCAAAAGCTATAATTCCTTTTCGATACTTTTTCGTAAAATTACACTTAATTGTCAAGTCCTATAGACAAATTATTAGAACAGAATAGTTTAGGACTTTTAGAAGTTTGAATTCATCTTCGCGATTTTGTGCTCTATTTTGATTCATTCGGATCGAAATATGAATTTTCAATTTTTCCACGGGATTTTCATAAAATTAATCTAAATGTTTCAGTCCTATACAAATGAATAGAAAATGTTTCATCCCAAAATGTATCCTTTCGCAAAAAAATCACAATATAAGATTGCAATATCACAGTCTGACAGATTTTTTTCTTTGCTGAAAATTCTAAAAAAAAATTTTGTTTTCATTAAATTATAATATCAATAAACACCAATGTTATAAGGTTAAAAAACTTATTCATATACTTAAAATTTTCTACTATATTTTACCTCATACTTTATTAAACAATAATAAAAATTGTTGTATAACAAAATGAGATTTCGAAAAAACCTGCTTAGCATAATATATGTGTTTGATTTGTAAATAATTTTGTATGAAACAAACCAAGTTTCTACAAGAATGTTGGTTATAAAACTTTGTACTTTCATTGTTCATTTGATAACGAAATAACGAAATTCTACAAAATTCTTTACAACAGCATGCACACTTTTTGATATCCCTTAAAATTATTAGAAACTTTGGAAATACTTTGTAACTGTTTAAGTCTCTTGAAAATGCCTGATAATTTTTTTAATATACTAAAATGCTTCCAAACTTTTGAAATCCCTTCAAGCTTTTTAAATAAATAAAAAATGTATGGGAATTGTCTAAAGTTTTTCTAAGTAGTTAAATCCTTCGATATCTTTTGAAATCCCTTGAAAATTTTTAAAACTGTTGAAAATGCCTAGGAGTCTTTTACAATATCCTCAAATATTTGAAATAGTTTTAAATTTCATTAATTTACTGAAGTCAATTGAAAATTTCTTTGTAAAATTTAAAAATAGAGAAGAATATTTTAAGTCTTTAAGAATCGTTTGAAACTTTTCAATGATTTTAAAAATACCGAAGGATTTGAAAAAATTATTCGAACAATATATCAATTAACCCTCAGGATCAATTAGATAATTAGTTCAACAATGCAAGTGAATTCCTGTAAAATGCATAAAAATACATAAAAATTGTTAATATATCTAAAAATTCCTGAGAATATTTTCAATTAAAAGCTCTCGAAAATGCCTTAGGTGTTTTAAATATAGCATAAAATTCTTTATATCCCTTCAAATTATTGAAATCTATTGAAAATTTCTTCGATTATTTAAAAGTACCTAGAAATATTTATAAAGAATTCAATATATTGATAAACAGGTATAGATCCCGGCTCTCTAATTCTGCTTTCCGACACTGCTAAGAAACGAAATAATAAAGCCAAATTTGTCTTCGACGAAGCATCAGTATGCAGTTCAGCAACGATTGATATTTCTCTTTCTCTGATCACTTGTCTCTTTTCAACTGGACGAGTTCTTTTTTGGTTGTAAACATGCGATTCAATGCGCCATCGACATTTGGACGTTAGAAGAATATTTTTGTTAGAAGCGTGCAAATATAATTTCCAGTGTTCAAATTTTAAAAAATTACGTTTTTTATTTACGAAGTTTATTTCCACTATCTGTACCCGTAAAAATCAACTCAAGAATTTGCTACTCAAGAATTACTATTGACGTCCAATG